>NW_009719766.1:71242-75841 GCF_000703405.1 Apaloderma vittatum
AATTCTGATCTGTAGAGCTCCACAGAGTTTGAAATATTTCTAATGGGATGCACGATCTACCACGGCCGTCTCTGTGATTAGTAGCAGTTCACCACCTGCATCCTCAGAGATTTTGATAGGATTGGCTGTGGGTGGACGAGGCTTCAGAAAGCAGCCAGAGGAAGATGAAGTGCCCACCAGGTCAAAAATAGCCTGAGGTGTTGGTCTTGACAGTGTGCAAGTAGGAAATCTGGGGAAAAGGCAGAAGGTAGGGTGGAATCGGCAGAGAGATAAACGTGTTAGGAGTTAGATGTGTGATGGGGAAGGAAGTTATGTTCATTTCATTGTAGGGAGAGTTCTGCTGGGAGACTGAAATAAGACTAAACTGTTTCTGATTGTTTCTTGCGCTAGTACTCAAGGCTCCTTATGAGAGACAATGGATCCAAATAATCGCCATAAAATACTGCCGGTTTGGTCAGGGAGGAAGGAGAGGGAGGTGTGTCAGAGTTCCGTGGCCTTTCTGTGGTTTTACTGGAAATATTAATGCATATTACTTATATAAAATTCACCCACATACGCAACATAAAATGTGCTACAAAAACACTGGACCATAAAAATAAATAAATAAACACCAGGGAGTAAAATTGCACTTGATAAAAATGTACTAAAGCCAGAGAAATCTGACTTGACTCAGAGCCAAAACACTTCTTTTCTTTGGATTTGGCTCCTAATTGAAGATGACAATAAAACAGATGCTAGAAATGTCAATTAAACACATTTTTCAATCTGTTTTTTATAATCTCTAGCTCTTTATACAGGGACAGACTTCTGCTTTTCAAATCATTACTAGTCCTTATTTTTATTTTTTTTAGGAAAGGAATTATGTTACTTCCGTGGAGCATTTCTCAGTGTATGTATGGTTAGCACATTCCTGTAAGGCTGTTTTGCATGCCGTTTTCCAGCATTTAATAATATATCTTATTTGAGAATAAGAGACCTTTGCAATTATGATTTGTAGGTATTTCCACAACAACTAGTGCAAATTATTACTACCTCTACTGATCACCTACTTGCTCGTGTTTTATAAATATGAATAATAGAGTTGGACCTTGCAGTATCTGCTACGCAGACTTACTGTAACATGAGAACCTGAGGAAGTTATACTTGAGAGACTTCTAAAAATCATTTTTCACCATTTATTCTGTTTGTTTCCAGTTTTGTTGAGCTAAACAATATGAACTGAGAAGTCTGGTGTATTGTTTACTTCTGTGTTACGTGAGTCTTGTGAGAAAGTGTCACCAGAGTTTTCTCAGGAATTTATACATCAAAACAGTAGAAAATGTATACAAATTGCTCCCTTGTTTTTTAAAAAAGAACTCTTGCAAAATGTCGGTCAGGAACTGTATTTGATCTTTTCGTTTGGCTTGTCCTTTACCTAAAGGAGAAGTTTACTTCTCTGGTAAAATGGTCTGACGGGTTTAATGTTTAGTATTTTTAGAAACTGGCAGCCGGTTATGGAAAGGCACGGCTGAATTTGGCGCTTCCCTGCTATATGATGGGAACTGCGCCTGGTCCGGGGCGCTAAAGGGAGGGGAGGAGGGGCTGCACCTCCTTCCTACCACCACTCCTGTGGGGAAAACGTATTGCAGACCCATGTAGCGAACCCCGCCGCAATATGTCGTAGCTCTGGGGAAAATTGGCCTAGACCCTCAAACTGTTATTTGCAACTTGACTATTCACAGCTGGAACAGCTATGAGTTTGTTATTTGTAAAACATCCATGAATTTCACCACAGGCTTTTCTAGCAATATTGAAGCATCTGTGACTCAAACTGTTCCCCAGCTGTTCATTCACTACCTGCCGGCTCCTCCAGCGCCGTGGCCTCATTAGTGCTGATGGTTACGCCGCGCTCCCGGTGAGGTCCTGCCACACCGCCCCGGTGAGCTCCTGCCACACCACCCCGCTCTGACGGCAGCTACAGGCGTTAATTCTCAACTAGGAGGCGACTCTTATTTCTTCCAATAAAAAGTTCTTGCCAGTGGTTGGGGTCCTTGCCAATGTTTACTGGCGGCTATAGAAATTTAAATTTCAAGCATGTTTTTGTCTCGTCTTTCCAAACCAGTCAGAAACACTCAAGGTGATTTTCTACCTCAAAAAAAAAGAAGAAGAAAAGAAACATTTCCATTAGGAAGGGGGAAAATGAACTAGAGGCTGTGGAGAATATAATGAGTATCGAACAAATGTTGTTCAGAGCTTATCTTCAAAAGAGAAAATCAGCTCAGAAGTCCTTAATAAATGGCCTTATCAATAAACTTCAGAAAATGTAATTTCTTTTTACAGTGAGGATATATTTTAGGTTTTATTTAAAAGCTTTTAGAGATAGCTGAATCATTGTAATCGGTTGCTTATTTTTAAGAAACACATCACATTTACAAATTGGTGAGAACTGTTTGAACCTTAATTTAGTTGATTCCTTGTTAGATGAGAGCACTAGAAGAAGAAATCAGAGGCTAACCAGTGTCTTCATGTTTGGAGAGAATTCCTTGGCTTCTCAGGCGCGTATAGTGTTATTCTAAACTACTGACACATGATATCTGAAGATCATGATGCTCTAGTAGGAATTTAGAGGCGTAGGATCCTTCACAGGTTTCATCTGAGTGTGCCTAAGGCCAAATCGTGTTGCTAAACATCCATGACTTTTATATGATTTGTCCTGAAACACACTGTGAAGTTCTTCTATTTTAGAAATCTTAAACAAAATTAATTAGCCTGTGCTGTGATTAGGGAAATATATAGTCTTCTACCTCCCTGCACTGGAGCAGAAACTTGTAATTTTATGACTAGAACTGCCATGCCAGAAATGTAATAACTTCTTACTGACTTTAAGGGAAGTTTTGCATGTGACCATGAGGGAGTCATAATTTTCTTTATTCTCAGAAGATGTGCAGATTTTTTTCAAGGAAGGAGCTCGCACCCTATATGCTAATTCACGATTTAAGCTACCTTAAACTTCTCACGTGGCAGCAGAAGTGTAAAAGCAATTAGTAAATTGAAAGAAGATAAAATTGCTTTTTCATTTTTGTTTTTTTTTTAAAATCTTGTTTTCTATCAAGGTAATTTTGTCATGGGAGATAGCAGCATCCTCTTGCTATTCATCTGTCTACCAGGGCGGGGGGTGAAGAGCTGAGGTGACATATACATCTTGTCTGATACGGCCTTTGAAGAGAGCCATCAAACACTAGTGACACGCACCCTCTGGCAGACGTGGCTGACTAGAATCTGAAACAAACTGGGACTGATACCTGCCCAAGCACTTCACAGGCACAGGGACTTAGCTTGGAAAGATCTGTTAGCTTGGTTCTACAGATGTGAAGTGTTAGAATTTCCTGCATTAAGGTGTGTGACTTTTTGTATGTGACCAAATCTACCATTACTAGCATTACTACTACTACTGTGATGACAGTGGCAGCAAAGACATTTTTTACTAATGCTTGCTCTGGAGGATAGGTTCACAAAAATGCTGTGCCAGTGATTTTTGTCTGGGCAGTGATCTTCAAGCTCTCATTGAGGGAACTTCATGCAGTCTTCACAGATTACACTAAATGTGTTAGTTCTTTACTTCTTAAGATATGTCTCCAAGTACTTCCCCTATGAACATGTGATAACCTCAGGAAACACCATTTCTTAAAAAAAAAAAGAAAATCTTCTGTGCTATTTTTTTTTTAAATTCCATTCCCAGTGATAACATGCGACCCAAGAAGATGTTTCAGTCCTTAAAATTCAAAGAGAAAGAACTGACCAGCTGTGCAGAATCTGCCAAGGATTCATTTTGGTTTGATTTTTTTGCAAAACAAAACAAAAACCTCAACGACTATTACTTTATTCTACTTCTGCAGTTATTTTCTTTGGTTTTAGGATACCTAGATTGATCAGAACATCTCAGGTCATCTAGCAGTGAAGTGGATGTATTTATTTATTTTGAAGTGGTATACAGGGGGCCGGTTAGCTCAGTAGTTTGAGCGCGGTGCTGACAACAATGACAACACTGAGGTCGCGGGGTCGATTCTCGCTCGGTCCCCATGTGTTGCCTGGTCTAGTCGAGAGGTGGCGTCCCTGCCCGTGACAGGGAGGTTGGACTAGGTGATCTCTAAGGTCCCTTCCAGCCCATGCCATTCTATGATTCTATGATTCTGACCTTCCACAGGTAAAGGTACTGGATAATTTGGTGTAGATTCTCAGTGGAAGTTTTTATATCAGAGGCAATACCACAGAATTCAAATCACTTTCTTTCCAAAAATTCATAGCAAGCTAAAATATTGAAGACATATGAGAACATTCATGTGTTTCTTCCGTCTCTGTAACATTTTTGCTGTACTGATATAAATGAAGATATACTGTAAACAAGGGAAGATTTTTTTTGTTCCGTTGTCTTGCAGTGCCCTTTGATGTGTAGACTTGGGCGAGAAAATGGGAAGAGAATAGCTAAGGAGTAGCCATGCTTTCTACCATTAGCAAAGTCTATTTGTTCAGGTTTTGTCGGTGGCTGCTTTGGCATCCCAGCTCTGAGGCTGCCTCCCCATCCACAAACTGCTGCCGTACCCGCTCCCATTGCCGCCACAG
>NW_009719766.1:75872-118201 GCF_000703405.1 Apaloderma vittatum
CACCAGAGCCCCTCTCCAGGCTCAGCTAACAATAATTAATGACTGTGCTCAGCTGCGTGTCTGCAGTTCTTGTCTTAAGATAACATCTTGGAAAAGTTTTCTGTTTTCCTTAATGAATTAGTGAACATTTCTGTTCATTCTGTTTAGAAACCGAAGATTAAGAGGAACATCATACTGCAGGTATTATTAGACAAGAACAATGGATATTAAGCTATTATTTGCACATTAGCAAGTTTTCCCCTGGTAGGTTTTTATCATTTCAAAACATTTTGTTTTGTGTTGTTCTTTTTTTGTCTAATCACCTCCAAAATTATGAACACTCCAAGAATAAAGCATCCTGAATAGTAAAGCAGCTTGAAATATTCATAACTAAGAATGCAACTGGTAATGCTCATAAACAAAGTTGTTTGGAGACCCCTTTATTAATTTTTAATTTATTTTCAGTCAATTCCTTATTACTTCCAAATTTCTGTAGGGGATTCTGTTAATTAGTCATGTGTAAAATATTCATTAAAAACAGCTTCGTATTTTCTTCTTTTATTGCAAATTTACATTTCTAATCTCATAACCAAAATGAATGCCATTGGGTAGAGAGACCACATTAATTTTGATCAACCCCTTGAAATAGAAACCCAGAGAACAAAAGATGTGGTAATAAAATCGTAGTTACATTGTGATTCCAACTCATAGGAACAGGTATGCGTATTTCAAACTATTGTCTACTTGGGATATAAACAACCAATATTTTAGATTATTTTAGGAATTATTTTTTAGGGGAGAAAAAAACAAAGCAAAACACAAACAGAAAATTAGTCTTCCCTTTTGCATTTTCCATGGACATTTATGCTACCAAACCTGAAAATTCTATATATAGAAAAAAGATAATACTTTTGAAAATTTGGCCCAAAAATGGAGGAAAAAATGTTTCCGAACAAATTAAAGTTAATATTTCTTTAGTCTCACTTTTTGTCTAATGATTAAATGGAAGAAATATGCTCTTGTGATTTAGTTGGATGATGGGGTCTCGGAGGTCTGAATTCAATTTTATTTTTGATATATAGTCACTTCCTGGCAACTCACTTAGTCCCCCTGGACCTCAGTTCTCTCTGTGTAAACCCTGACTCATATTTCTGGCCTTGTGAATTCTTTAGTCTTATAGTCAACTTTAAATATGTGAAGAGGCTGGTGTAAAGGATTGATTACTATTAGTGATAGAAGTTAAACGTGTGCACAAATGTTTCTGGGGTCAGAATCTTTGAATTGTCTGTTCTGATGGGTGGGAAAAAGAGATGTTTCTGTCTTTCAGTTGTATCAAGAAATTTGGAACATCACCATGATCTGAATCGTAATCTTTTAATATTGTATTTATATTATATTATAGAGCCCACCTGTGAAGTTAAAGCAATGTTTCTTCTTTTTCTCATCTGCTTTGGTATTTACCAGCACCAGCACAGAGGAAAAGTTCTGACAAACCTGTAAGCATCAATAAAGGTTGTGTGTGCAGGTGAGAAGCCAAGCCCATAGCCTGGCAAAGCACCCATAAAATCAGGGGCTATTCTTTTCTCTCAACAGGGCACATCTCCTGCTTATGTCAGACATATGGTTAATTGGCTAAAATAAAGCCAGCTTTGTTTCTTTCCCCTTTTGTTGTTGGGATGGCAGACACTCCAAAAGAAAACGGTGTTGTTATTTTTCATTTTCCTGGAGAAAAGACACTTAAAAAGCAGGGAGAAATACTCTGGAAATGGTAGCTACTGTTGAGTAGCAACCTCTGAGAATATCAGTCATGGCAAAATATTGGCCAAAGCCACAGTCTTCACTCTTTAATCTCTTTTTACATTAAATAAAGAGAGGTTGATGTGGTTTCCTGCCAGGCAGAGGAGACTGGAAAAAGTGAAAACTCATCCTGTTAGAGGGATGGGAAGAAAACTGTTTTGTATATACACAGGAAAAAAACAAGAAAAGATTAGGCAACAAAAATTATCATGCCAGTTCCAGTAGATCTGGACTGGAACCAGAAAGATTGATTTCTGAATGAGCATATTGAGGCAAATCAGCACGGCTTTGCCACTGCCAGCATTTCTGGTTTTCAGGGGTTTTTTGCCCCCCATCAAACTGATCCAGTTGTAAGAAAGCAGGGCTGGTTCAGAGTATTCATAGAGTGATCAATGTCTCCTATGAGCTGTTATCTGCTCTTCTGGGGGTTCCCTGCACACCAGAAAGGGGACCAGTGTGGGAAATGATAAGACCAACAGACCAGAAGGATGTTCCCTGCCTGGGGAGAAGCATCTGAAACCCATTGCAGCAGTAACAATGTCAGGGTATTGCAAGAGGCGTTGTTGAACCTTCCCACTACACAAGTGCAAATTAATTAGTTGGCTTTCCAAGTCATAATACACTTTGATCTCCTCTAAATCCCAGACTGGGCATTGTGATGGAGCATAATGGTTGGGGCCATGTGGAATGGTGTTATTGGCAGGCAAAGTAGGGCTTTTGTAGGGCTGTTCTGAAGAGGGAGGGCTCAATTCCATCTTGACTGGGGAATTCTACATTTCATGTTAAATTTCTATTTCATGAACCGCTTATCCCTTTGTGATGTCATTTACAAAAAAAATCCACTTGGACATAAAATGCATAGTTAGTGGTATTCTAAATATAATTGAGGCAATTCAGAATTGCTTTGAAGTTTCTCTCTGGATCAGGAATGTTGCTGAAATCTCCCACTCAGTATCGCAGCAGTCCACATGCCTGAAAGTGGTGAGAAACTGCAGCCGCTGCTTGGTAGCATTTTGTACTCAGCTCGTGCAGGTACGCATTGCTATGCAATAAGCATAACTTATGTCCCCATGTAGTCATCCCAGGAGAGAACTGGTTTTTCAATGGCCTTTTTATGTTTATTCTTCACCTACCTTATCCACTGCTTTCTCCCCGTCACTATCTTTACAATCATTTTCTAAATAACACTTTGAAAATGGATTTAGAAATCACGACCCACCACCTCTTCCATTCCCTGACATAAGAGCTCATAACTGCTGCTTCGTCAAGACCCAGGATCCTCCTCAGACACATTTAATGTATATAACATCAACTCTTAAGGAAATTATTTATCGCTGCTCCCAATTCCGACAACAGATTTGATCAAGACCAAATCAATCACTACCTTAAAGTCATTAGAGATTGTGTAGTACAGTGCTGGCTAAGCTGAACTATGACTCAGCCTAATAATACTCTGAAAACTAATCACCATCCACCATACCATTGTCTTAAGCCAGCAATTCATCTCTATTATCTCAGTGGCTCTTCTCATTGCAACTAGATCAAAACATCTTGCTGAATTCCAGATTAATATCACCTCATCCTTTTTTGCCCAATTTAGTATGTGGAAAAAGTCGATCAGTAATGTTATCCTGAGTTCAGCAAACCCAAGCTGACTCTGCTGAGATGCTTTCCACTCCATCAGTTCTCATAAATTAATTCCTCTGTGATCCTTTCAAGTTCTTCACCTGGAACAAAAGCCAGGTTAAAAGTTTACATGTCCTAGTCACTCATCCTTTCCACTCTGTTTAAACTAGCACACTACATTTTGTTCAACCTGTGGGTAGTGGAGCCTGGTCTACAAAATTTGTCATTTGCCCCTGCTAATGTATCTACTAGTTCCTTGTCCCCAAGGAAAAAAGCCCTTCAGTTCCTGGAATCTTTGTTGGTTAACTTTCCTTAAGTGTATGTTTACATTCTCTTTACTGAAGAGTAGTTTTATAGTTTCCCTTTGGTTTCTTGAATTTTGCTCTGAATACACCTCTTCTTCTGATTCTTTCCTATGAAAAAGATAAGTATTTACACAGGAATTTTGTCTTGGCAGTTGTTTCTCTCTCTGTTATTCAGAGATCTTACTTAGTGTTCTTTTTGCTTTCCCCTGGACATTTTTCAACTATGAAAAGGAAAAAGGTAAGTATTTACACAGGAATTTTGCCTTGGCGGTTGTTTCTCTCTCTGTTATTCAGAGATCTTACTTAGTGTTCTTTTTGCTTTCCCCTGGACATTTTTCAAAAAAAATCTCTTCTTTTCCTTTCTTACTGCAACACACAGGAGTTCATTCCATTTTTAAATATCTCATTTTCCTTCTTCAGTTCTTGCCTGCTATCATGTATTTCAGGTGTTTTAGGGGTACTTTTAATCACACTCTCTCTCTCTCGTAAGAAGTCTTATGCAAATCTATTCTGTACTTAATACACTTCTGTTCTGAAGAAGGGTTTTAATGTTTTAGTTGAAATTCTTCAAACACAAAATCCACAATACTAAAATGTTAAATACTGAAAAGTGTGACTTAACATCAGAGCAAAAGTTTTAACAGGGGACTTCCATAGGTCTCAATGAAATAATTAAGAAAAGAACCGTGAAATATATTATTCCTATGGCAAACTTAAAGGTACATCTCTTTTGAGTCATTGTGTATGTAGTTGTACAGGAACAGAAATAATTTTCAAGCAGGTTTATATTTTGATTCTTTTGCCTAGTTGATCTAGTTGGCCAGTACAGGGACAAGATGGCAGAGCTAAGTGCAGGAATGACTGCTTTAATTCTCTGATTGGGATTTGGTGAAGATTTTCCACTTTTAATGTTTTAATGTTTTACCTACCTCTTTATTTATTATTGATTTCATGCTACTTTACTAGGAGGATAATTGTGTTAGGAATTGTATACAAAATACATGCTAATTTTTTTCAAGGATATTGTGCTTTCGCTGTAGGCTATAATTGTTTTGGAAGATTGCACTGAATTAGACAGAATACTTAGCTTCAAAATGAGAAGATATTGTGCCCTCTAGGACTCCCAAGTTGTATATTTGAATCCTGCCTTGGCAAGGACTTTTTACACAACCTTGGCATGTCCCCTCATCTCTCCGTTCTTTAGGCTCCCATCTTCCCAGCCGAGACAACAAAACTCCCCATCTTTCATCTTTTGGGGGTACATTGTAACATGTTTATGTGGTTTGCTTGATTTTCCCCCAGAATGATCACCTTGATTGTAGTGGGATACCTGCAGTGCATGAAAATTCTAGCAAAGGCAATTTTTTTCTAGCACTAGGGCTCGTCATCTGTTTTGAGAGGTAAATAAGCTTTAAGCAAAATAATTCTAATGCTGTATGAATTATGTTATCTCCAAGAAAACACTAAATGTTTTTCTAACTAGTACACTCTAATTACAAATGGAATTGAATCACGTCATACTCTGAAGAGAATACTGTTAGTTTTCTTATACTTTGTACCAAAGGCATAAAATTTGAACTTTTCTGCCATAAGCTAAATTCTCTTCATTTAGCCCATAAGATCACTGTCCAGTTGTTTTCTTTTGAAAATGTATTTCCCTGCTATGAAAAGACATGTTATTTTTATCTAAGCGCTTATATAACATATTGTAAAAACTTTCCCTGAAGAATCAATCTTCATCCTTAAAGTTCTTTCTCTTTAGTGTGCAATATACCACAATGTCTGCTGTGTTTGATCCATTTGAGATGCGGAGTTGATAAGATTACATGGTTTATACGGTATGGACTTTTAATGTTTCACACATTATCTTTTAAAAATTGCCTTCATGTTCCCTATATTGATTTCTGTGGGTCCCAGTGTAGAGCACCCACTTGAGGGACTTTGCCAAATTCTCCTGATGAAATGATCACAGAATCATAGAATCAGAGGAATCCTCAGCAGGGGCAAAGACAACCATGGATTAGAAAAAAAACAAAAACAAAAACAAACCAACAACTAGCATCCAGTTGACCATTTTTCTTAAGCCTCATTGTAAGCTTTTTTTTCCTCTGTGTCTTTTTATGATGGCATGCACAGTATAACTGCCTAAGGGCACGCTTATTATAGGCTGTATTTTAAAGCTGATTAAAAATAAATTCTCCATGCCTGTCTGAAACTTATTCCACAGAGAATCTTGTTTCATATCAGATGAGTAAAAGGATCTATTGCTTAGTTAACTAGGTTCACCTTTTACCTCAGCACACATTTAAAAACTCATATCAAATTTCCTTTACACTTCATTTATTATCCAGTCTTTCTGCTTTCATCAGAGAAAGCATTATAATGACTGTGACTTTGAAAAGTTTTATAACTAATGTGTACGTGTGCGTGTATATATAAAAAAATATTTTATTTATACACTGTAGAAAAATTAGGCTATCGAGTCTGACAGAAAGATCTTGCTACCATAATAAACAGACTTGTCTTCGCAATCACTCTGCAGCACTCAAGGCTTGGCAAACTGTCAGATGGCAGGATGAAGAGGTAAAGAGCAGAATCTGCAAATTCTGGCTGTGCACATGGGAATAGGTTCTGGGCTTTCCAAGAACTTCTGGAGAAAATGAAACTTGGCAGGATCTATGTAGAAATTCATTTCATCTGTTTTCATTTTACCCTGTCTGTCATCTAGTTTTTGATCACTAAATGAAAAAGAAGAATGAAATTCTGCCATATGCATTCTATAAATTTCAGGTTAGCTATCAGGTGTCACACCTGCCGCAATTTTGCTTTTTGCTGCTTTTCAGACAACAGGCATAATCGTTTGTTTGTGTTACCGATGTTGGTTTGGGAAAGATTATTTATGGTAGTATTTGCAGTAAATCTGCTCATTTCCAACCATTGCAGTATAAACCTACCCCTTGAAATATAGACAGTTATGTCAGTTTGTGTAGGAAACATACTGCATAATGGTAATTAAATGGTAATATTTATACTCTCTGCTCCTCTACTGAAATGCTCTGAGCCTGTAAACTGGCTGCTATGACATTTTGAACAAACTATACAAGTTTCAGGCCCAGATTCCCCTAAAGAAGGAGGGCTGGTTTACATTTCCCATTTCTGGTTTTTTCTGTCCCCACCCAGCATGCGTTGCCCTGTGAGGATGGGGCAGCCAAGTCTGCAGCCCTCACCACCCCACAGGGCTCATTTTTCTTGACCACAAAGGGTTCGTTTGGGTGAGGTCAGCGATGGGCTACGTGGCCAAATTCTGTGTGGCTGCTGTTGCTGTGGCCATGGGCCAACGCTCATCATCCACCCTTGGGCACCGCAGCCCCGCCACCGCTTTGGGCTTTGGTCCCCAGGACGTTGCCCACACCCACAGAGCCCCCAGTGGTAACAAGTCACTTTTTACTGAATCTCTCCAGACCTAACTGTTCATACCCTCAGAAAGAGGACACCTTGCAGGGAAAATTTATGCTGTTATTAGCCAGCAGGATTAATGGCAACAAGTTATCTCTCCATGGGCTGTCAGATATATTTGCACTGGCACTTCATCCCCAATTGTGGGGTTTTTTTCCTACAAAAAGATGAAAACTAAACTTGAAAAAAAACATGAATAAATTAATCTCTTTGCCATGTATCAGGAGAAAGTTAGAGATAGGTCGGATTTTGTTGGGAAACACTGATTGGGTGACAATGAATTTTAACTTGGTTCCATTTCGATTCCTCTGCATTGTTTATGTCAAGAAGAGATGGATGGAAATTTAAACAAAAACTGAAACAGAAGTCAAAATGCTTTGCTCTGATTCAATATCTTGATGTTTCAGTATTTTAAATTGAAATGATTTTTCTATTTGAAGATTTTTTTCTTTACTATTTAATTTTTAAAATGATATGTTTTCAGGCAGTTCATGCTTTCTTATTTTGATTCAGTTTTTTTGGAACTGTTTCAGTCTTTTTGGAGTTGCTGGAAAATCAGAAACGCTTCATGCGGTTATACCAAGAGTAAAAACATAAGCCCATTGATTTACTCTTTTTATTTCCTCTTTTCATATTCTCTTCTTTAAAGAATAAATCTCTGAGCTATTATGTAAGACCACGTATGCAATGCAGAATGTAAGCATAATCTATTAAATATTATTCCAGTAATAAAACAGAACTCATATAGCAGTCATTAATGAAACAGCATGATACCATACATCTTGCTATATTGTTTTGTTATTTTGGATTACACGATCACAAAGGGGTTTTTTTGTTGTTTTTTTTTTTTTGTGGAGGTTTTTAGGTGGGGGTTGCAGGGAAGATTAAAAAATGCATTCTAGCTCAGCTTTAATTTATACCATAATTTTTAATGACAATTCATTGCAGGATTTTATACTTGCCCTTGGATACAGGCTTTCCATTCATTACAATAATTTTGATAAGTTACAATTCATGCTCTGATAAATGTTGGTCCAGAATTTGAGAAAAATGTAATTCACTTTGAGGAAATTCAGGACAGATTTCACAGGATGAAAGTGAACATCTGTATTGTGACTTATGGGATGTATGACTTTTGAAACTAACCCACCTGAGTTACACTGAGAAAGCAGCTGTGGGGGAAGGTGTCACACTGCATGACAATAAGCATTGTACAGATGGGCCAACATCCTCCTTGCACACGTACAACCATACACTCTGTCATACCTATTACTCAGTATGTGATTCATAAATTTGTTATCTTCTCAGAGCAGCAAATTTGGAAAAATATCATCATATTAGCGCTAAAACTTATCTAGCAATGAAATTAAAGCAAGTAGCCTAACATAGAGTTGGGGTTTATTCTTTTCCCTGTGATTTCCTGAGATTCTACAAGCTAATGTATAATATATTTTATTGTAATTTCTTTCATGGAACAATGACAAACCTCTGTACTTCCATGATGCTGAGTTGCTGCCAGCTCTTGCTTTTGTACACCTCTGCTGCCTCAGCAGTTCAGCTGATGATGGCAGTGCCAGTGCCCATTGCCAGGCACGCTCCAGCTCACCTCAAGACTCAGACTCCTTCTTGTGTGCCTTTCACACGAAATCCACTTAGGTGTAAAAATATAGTGTATTATAACTGCATATCTAAGTAAATTGAAGCACCATATACCTATTAATAAAACTGTTGAGAATTAAGTATATCAGGGCATGTACCTCCCGCATTCTTAGAAATAGACAAATTTCATCAATTAAACTCCAATGCTCTATTCATAGCTCTTTTTTTTATGGCACAAAGATTTGCATTCCAATTAGGGCTCACAAGGAAAGTTTTTATGTTAACCTGATCAGTAGTATCTCCCCCTCCTTGGTGTCTGTCTTATTCCATTGAGACTGCAGTGATGTGTCAGGAAGAACATCTCTGTTCCCTTCTGATTGAACAAAACTCTCTTAGGCTTCCTTTGAAATCTTGAGGGCTTGTCACTTGAGGTGTTATTTTTTTAAGCATGAACAAATCTTGTCAGCCTAAGCTGAGAAATCAGCTGTATTTTATCAGCACTTTGAGATCAAACTTCACATTCAGTATTCAGCACTTGGTGCTGTATGTGAGACAAAGCTGGAAGTTACAGTCTGTTTTAGGAAGACCGTCTCTGGTGGCAGGGGGGGATCAGTTTCTTACTGTTTACAGAACACATTTCCAAAAAAATAACTCAGGTTTTTCCATTTATGTAATATATGAAGTGCTTAATATCTTGCAACACTTACTTATTTATGGAGGCACATTATGTTGAATTAACTACAGCTTCTTTGACTTAAAGTGCCTTGAATTCGCACACAACTTTTTAAAGAGAATTAATCGGCATCATAGGTCTTTTGTAATTAATCCTCCTTAAGGCTGAGGTAATGCTGTTTTGCAGCAGGTCTATCACTTACCCAATTACACACTGATTGCTGCGCTCCTTAGTCTTCCATCTGGACATCTGTAGAGTTCTGGGATTCAAAGAGCTGCATGCTCAGTCCCATCTGGAGGGGTTTCACAAAAACAAACATCTACAAGGTGTTGTTGGAGTGAGTAAAACCGAGATGCTCCTACTCTCAGGGCTGAAGGCAAAGGAAAAATGCTCTGTGGTAGTGACTCAAGGTAGAACAGGACCAAGCCTCAGTCAGTGCTCCCAGCACTTGCTTGTTTTCTTGGGAAATGGGGAGTATTTTGGCAAACCATTCTACTCGTGCACACAGATGCTGTTTACTAACACTGGAAAGTTTCTCACAGGTTGCTGTAACTCAACAGGCACCCAAGAAAAGATGTTAGGCTCCCAAGATACCATAAAGGGTAAAAACCTACCATTCCTACATACATGGAAGATCATACATACCAGGAGAAGACTTATAACAATGATCATAAATTATGTGACCTGGCACAAAAGCAAGAACTCTTTGTGCGTGATCATTTCTGAGTCTGTGCTGCAGAGCTTGTAAAAGTGGATCCCAAGACTGAACTGTGTGTCAGTGCTATATTGGAGAGAAAGCATCAGAAGTGGGCATTGGTGGGCTAATGTTTGGACTAGGAACACTTCCTAAGAAATTTTATTAATTTTTAAAACATTCTTTGTACTCTGTGTGCAAAGTGAGATGTGTGGCTGTGGGGTCCGTAAAGGGCAGCTCATGGCAAAGCACATAGTTTCTTTCAATATGTTCATTTCAACACAGGTTTTATCCTTACAATTGTCCTTCGAACCAGATCTTCCTTTTCTGAGGCGATCATTTCTTACTAGTGTATTTTAAACCTTGCTGAATTTGCTTAATGCCTGTAGGGAACTTCCAGACTACCCAGTATATAGAATCATATAGAATCATAGAATGGCCTAGATTGGAAGGGACCTTAGAGATCATTTAATCCAACCTCCCTGTCATGGGCAGGGACGCCACTATTCCCAGCTTGTTGCTGCTGTCTTGCAGATTTTTTCCTTCTTTGGTATTGTAGTCAATAAGGGTATCCCGCTGCTTTGAGTTTTGAGAAGAAGAAAGGTTTTAACATGGATATTCAGTTGCTTCAGATGAACACCAAACAGCTTAGTAGGAATGTCACCTTCTCCAGCATAAATTTCTTCAGCACTGCCTTTCCTCCCAGGATTGAATCCTACCAGGCATTCACAGCTTGCCAAGTGAAGCAGCAATGTTGCACTTTGTGAAAGCATTTGCAGAGAAATGCCTCCAAAGGAAAAAAACAAAACCAAAAAAAAACAACCAAAAGCAAAACACACAAACAGCCACAAACCACACACTGCTTTTTTACTTCATCCTCCAGGTTTCCTTCCCCTGAAACTGTAATGCTACTTCTCCAAAGCCTCAAAGCCAAATCCATCTGGCTGTGTGAGTGCCAATCCAAGACATCATCCTGTTTATACTGAAGAGTGCTGTAAGTGAGCAGTGTGTCTTCCAGGCTGCTCTCGTGGCAGTTTAGAAATGGAGCTGGCAAAACACAGCTGAGTTATGGGAGAAGCATCATGGCAGTTTAACACAGCAAGTCTTAGGCCTCCTGCCAGTTCTAGGAGGCATCTCAAAGCACGGTGAGAAAAATCACAGAGCTGACATGCAAAAGTTTTCACTGCATTCTGTGCCAGAATTGCCAACTATGCAGTCAAACAAACGTAGTCTGTAAATGAAATGGTTAACATGGGAATTTCTGGAAATCAGCTTTAGGAAGTGATGTGGAAAGCCTTGCTTTTGTTTAATATAGTCTTTCATTGACTTCTTTTCCTCGTTTTAAAATCTCCATCTAGACAAGCTTAATATGCTAATAAAATATCAAGATAACTTAAAGTTTAGAGGACTTAATTTTTATACAGAGTGGCTTAAATTAGGTCTTTCATAGCTTACATCAGAGAACTTTAAAATTTTCTTATTTCATCCAGCATCTTGAGCACACACATAAATATGTATTTTAAAGAAATGCTAAAAACTTCTTTTTCTTTTAAAGTGGACCAGTATGAGAACCCTGAGAAAAGAATAAATTACAAGCATGTGTAACAACCATATGCCAGTTTAAAAACTATACAATACCTACGCATGAAGGGCAAAGTTAAGAGATTATATGTGGAAGCAATAGCTCTAAAATTTATATTATTCTAGGTTTACATCCCACCTTTATCTTTATTTTTAAAGATGTTTTTATATGCTGTTGAGTAATAGTTTGTTCACATCCTGGCTTTTACGGAAGGAACTGATTTTGCAGCAGTTCTGCTGGCAATAACCTCTAATACAGTTATGGTTACTTAATTAAACAACTTGGAAGTTTAGTTTAGCTGACATTTAAAATTGAAATTTCAAGTATGTTATTCCCCCATGTTCTCTTTTGGTATTGTTCAGTAAAATGCTCTATTCAAGGAAATCCATGAAATTACAATTCAAAGACTGTGATGAGAACAGATTAGTTTTCTACCATTTTTAGCTCTCATTACAAATTTTTGTTGCAAGACTAAGTCTATAGATTGAGTATAAAGTATATCAGACTTGAAATTCAGTGATAAGTCATTGGTAGGACAGAGAATTTTGTGATAACACAGGCAGAAGATTAATCCCCTCTCATGACAGCCTTGCAAGTCTATGAGGAGCAGAACACAGAGCAAGATTTATCCGTCGCGTTGGCAAGGACTGTAAGGGGAATGGGAAGTGGAACAAAATGAGTCCATTTGCATGACAACCTAAGACTATAATCATATGGTTCCACTCAAATCCTACAGTGATGGACCATAAAGAAAAAAAGCATAAACAGGGCACATCGTTTAGAACTATATTGTACTCATCAACCTTTCCAGTGTCTGTAGAAAACATAATCAGGGAAGAAAAAATTAATTTCAGTCTACTAAATTTCGCTGTAAATGCAGAGCGGATGCAACGGAATTGTTCGGACAAAGTTATTCATGTAGCTTTCACAAGTTTGAATAAATACATTCTGCTCTATATTCACAAAGATGAGACTATCAGACTAGTTCCTCAGCTTGCATAAAGCAGCATAGTTCCCTTGACTTCAGTGAGCTCAAAATCTTCTCAAAATCTCCAAGGAATCTCTCTTCTTGATAGGGAGGCTTTGAAAATACTGAAATAAAAGATAATTTGAGATACCTAGGGGAAAATTTTAAAGAAAGGAGGTTGGCGAACAATGTGAAATATAGAATAGCAAATGTGCATTTTCCACATCCCTGTAGTCCCCTGAAATACACTGGAACTTCTCACACACGTCCATTTGTGTGCCCACGTGTTTCCAGTATCATGGGAAAGGATTTGTGAGCTGCAGTCCAGTGTATAATCATTTGAATTAAAGTAACTGTGATGAGCGTTAGGTTTATAACATACATAGTATCTCATGCATATACTGTATGTCTGCAGTTTTAAGTGATTAAAACAATGCAAAGTAAGGCACAGGCACCAAGTAAATATGATGTCACTATTGGAAAGCTCTTAACTGCTTTGTCTAAAGGTCAAAATCAGAATTAAATTAGTTTAGTCATGAACCTTTGCACTTTGTCATCTAAACAATGGAATCTCATTTTAATTTCCTTTCACTTTAAATACAGACATTTCTGTGAAGGAAGTTGCATATGAATATCTGCACGTCTCCTTTCCTGCAGCCTTATGAGAAAAGCCGTATCATACAGTATAATCGACACTGACTATGCCACCTACATATAGGAGTGTATTTTGAAAATATTTAAAGTAGTTAATCTGAAAACATCTGAATTATTAAGTGAAAACCAGTGTACCAGTTCAAGCAGTACATGAGCAGAGTAATTGTATTTCAGCTCTTTTAAAGAACAAGTCCTGTAGCCACGCATGAGCAAAATTTCCACTAACTTTAGCTTGCAGGCAGGAATTTATTCAGGAACTGCCTGCCATACCTGAGTGTTCACAGACTGAACTATATACAACTGAGTCAAATGCATATTTCTTGCTGCATTTTGAGCATTACAGACTATATTCCATTCCCCCTTCAGTCCCGATGTGTTTCCTGATCTAATTGAGAGGCGTCCCTGCCCATGACAGGGAGGTTGGATTAAATGATCTCTAAGGCCCCTTCCAGCCTAGGCCAGTCTATGATTCTATGGTTCTGTTTCCATCATTATACTAATGTGCAGAACAGACCTTAAAACAATTTAGGCTAATCAACCAAAAGGCCAAATAGTCCTCTGTGAGTGTGAGAGAACTTTGACGTTGTGTTCATGTGGAGCTGAATGTGGAACATAGATTTGAGTTTACTGAAGTGACTCAAGAGGCTCTTGTCTTTATATGTGCACTTAACATGGTATCAATGTTACTTAAAAACAATAAGGAATAAAGAATGGGGAGAATCAAGTTAAACTGCTCACCAGCTACCTCCATTCAACATCTTCTTGGCATACAGAAGTCAAACCAATTGAATCTCTCTGCTATATAGCAATGTTTCTCATGCACTGCGTCACAATATTGCAGGTTCCCTACCTCATTCACAGGCTTTGCTTCTTCGATTTCCCTTTCTAGCGTCTACGTGGATCTCAAAGGCAACCTCGATCTCATGATGTTGTTTTAGAAACATACAGGGTAAAATTTAAAAAGAAACTGTGCCCCAGGTAAGCAGTGAAATCTCTGTTGTGTGGGTGAGGGAGACTTACTTCTTGCAGTGGCTGAGGGGTCCTGCAAAGTCCAGGCACCTGCCTGGGGCTCCTTCTGGGTGTGTAGCTGCAGGGGAGAGCAGAGATGACGCAGCCACAACTTGCTGGTAGGAGCTGCGAGTGGCTCAGTTGGCCATTACCAGGTCGTACCCGTACAACCAAGCCTGCTGGGAGTCCATAATCCTCTGTGAGATGGGAGTGAGCCAGAATGCCAGGGTGCGTGGAACAGCTGATCCATAAGCCAAAACAGTTGGAAATGTGGGATTGGTCAGGAGCCAGTGCAGATGGCAACAGAGGGCTGCTCAGGACTGCAAGTCTTTGCTAGGCACTGAGTGGGCGCTGATACAGATGGCAAATGGGATGTGTCAGAAATGCAGTTCTCTCCTTACTTCTCTTCTGTCAGATTGTTGCTGCATGAGAAAGGGAGAGGTCTTCCAAAACGTACTTTTAGATTCTTCAACTCTGTCCCCTCTCTAGAGATATCTGCTCCAGCTTAAAATGTGAGGTTTTCCTAGAAACATGCAGGTTGAATTTTGTTTGGAGAGATTATTTGTGTATGGGAGTAAAACGGGAATTTCCAGCATGCATTTGCACTGCTAAATCTTTAGCACTCAATTGTTTGCAGAAAGTGAACAAGGACTAGTCGTGAATGCTGTCAAAATGGAATTTGCTTTTAAATTCAAATGAATATTCATGAATAATTTCCTCCGCTATTTGCTCACCACTCATATTTAATGATATGGGAAATGGGATGAATAACAAGGTGCTGAAATTTGCTGACAATACACAACTATTTAAGTTAATATAAGCTAAGGAGCAAAGCGAGGAATTTCAGGAGGATCTAATAAAAACCTGAGTGACTGAATAATAAGATACCAGATGAAGTTCCACGTAGACAAGTGCAAGATAATGAACATTGAAAGAAATCATTTTAACTACTTGTATGTATTGATAGGGCGTTAGTTAGCTCTAACCTCTCTGGGTTAGGATGGATATACTTACCAGCATCAGTTGAGGAAGGAAAAAAGGCTGCTGTCCACTCCTGGGGAAGGGTGAGTCCAGTTCAGAAAGATCTCTTCAGCCTTTCTTCAGCCATTAGCAGGGCTATTATTTTGTACAGGAGTCCAAGCTGGAGAACAAATCTTTAGATTTATTTATTTATAATTAATTTCTCACATAGGGGATGGAATTAAAATAATTTAAGCTAAAGGCCAAATCTGAAAGGACATAGACAAAATAAAACAATTCTAGAGGAAAGGTCAGACACATGTGGAAAGTGATCTGAAGGATGCAAGTTAAACAATTTACTTTCAGTGTCCAAAGAACATCAGCATCGTAAAAAATAGTAATGCAATTCTGTGATGGACATGTTTTGACTTTCTTCAAGATATGCCACAATCGAGCAGCTAGCATTAAAGAACAAACAGAAAGGTTTAGCAGTGAGTAATTAGATTTAAACTCAGATGTTAAGCTTGTTGTTGAAGCTGATATAAATTATTGTAGTGACGGTCTCTAGCAGAGGGTCAAACCTGCATGCTTTAATTTTAAACTGCTTCAACAGGACTTTCCAGAGTTCAGCCATCAGTGCCTTAACATCACACAAGCACGAGTCTCTAGCATGAAGTGAGTGAGAATATGGCTCTAGGGCACTGTCCAGGCAGTGACAAAGCCTGAACTTTTCTGCTGCCTAGAACTGGGGTCCAGAGAAAGCTCTTTCTGGAGTCAATGATATGAACAACACAGTTTGCCAAGTGACTGGGATGCTAGAAGAGCAACCAGATAATGACAGGAATGCCTCACAACCTCTTTCTTCTCCATCTCTCTCTGACAAAGCACTGTCCATGCTGTCATTGAGTGAAGGGACTTCACATGTGTTCTGTGCTCTACTGCCAACTTTTCTCCAAACTACAACTTTCCAGGGAACTACCATGTTCCTGAAACCTTGAATGAAGGAGATGATATCACAAATATTACAGAATAACAGGTTTCTCGCCCCAGGCAACACAGAGAACCTTCTGCCTAGGAAGGGATAATGCAAAAAGTCAGTGATGATACAGTTGTTTTCAGTGCAGGTGTTTTGCTTTGACTTATGGCACTCTTGGCAGTTCATAGGATGAACTTTCCACTATAAGTCCTAAATGATCATCCAATATTTTCCTTTTCTGAGTATTATTTTGTTCCACGCCACGGTCCTCAAGTATTTTTCTTTTTGCAAGATTCTCGGATAGGAAATGCACAAATTCCGGAGGAGTCACTGGGAGAAAGGAGGAAGGGATGCAGCTGGGGGGAGGTGGTGAGGAAGGAATGGGGACAGGGGGAGGAGGCTTCTAGCCATGGCAGGACAGTGAGAAGAGGGCAGAGAACAAAAGCAGCAGAGAGCTTCCACTTCTAGGAGCTTTTAACCAGGACATTTGTAACTGTGAGAGACTGAGGAGATGAAAAAGAGCATATTCTGTTCCGACATTGCATATACCTCATCTGACCACAGTCCCTGTGGCCCCATGCAGCTGGTCACACCCTCTGCTCTGCTCCCTTTGGGCCTGCATCTCTGCAAGATACAGCCCCAGCACAGCTGGAGATTCCTGGGAAATGTAGGACCAAATCCCAAATCGCTTTCCTCAACAGGCACGGAAGTTAATTCAGGAAGAACTCAAACCTATGTCATGATTTAACCACTTTTTAGACTATTACCTGAAGGGAAAAAATCCAGGATGGCTTTGTGGGATATTGTCCTGCTGGAATACTGACTGGCATGATGTGAGGGTAAATACGTGGGCAGGTCGGGGCAGTAGTGACTGCTGCTACTTCAAGCCTATGACTGATGAAAGAGAAGTGACAGAACCCTTCTCCCATATAAGTAAAACAAAGATGTGGTCTTTTAGGAGCTGGTTGTCTCTTGGTTAACATATTAGCACTGCACTGCAAGAGCCTTTCATTTCCATTGCTCTGGTGTAAAATGAGTGTGGATCAAAAGCAACTGGTAATCTGGCATTTCATTGGCATAATTATTCATGGGGTTCACTCTATTCCTGCTGCAGAAATGTGACTATCGTTACAACTACTGTAGCATGACCAGTCCCAGGAGAACGTAAACAGACATGGAAACTGAATTACTTTATCCCTTCTAGCTGTGAGGACCTTTATACTCACTCTATACATCTCTGTTGTATTATAGCAGATGTGAAAACAGAGCCCAATTTCAGGGAAGTTAATCTGGCTTTCAGAAACATTGCATTCACTTTAAATTCCTTCATATCTTCATTCAGGCTAAAGCAAAGACTGTCTCTGAACACTGAAATCTGCAATTTCTCTCAGGTGGACACAGCTACGCAGATTTAGTAGGATGTGTGCATGCATATGTTTATGTGTTTGTGTGTTTATTGCTTCAGAATTGCCTGGAGTTACATCATCCCAAGAGATATATTCAGCCCTGTATGCTCAGATGGAATATGATGTTTGCGCATAAAATGATAAGGGTTCGTGAGGCACTCAGACAGGAAGGTGAGGTGAGGCAGTTATAAAACAGACGCTAACACTACTTTTGGGCTAGAGTCCTCTGAGGTAGGCTGCTCTAGTCTATGTTCAAAAACTGTTTTCCCTGGATTTTTCATTTGAAAATAATTTTAACCAACCGTAGAAATTCATTATTTTGATCTGACGTTTAAGTACATTTTCAGTTGTATCCAGATTTTATTGACTAGAAAAAAAACCTCTGTAATTGCTCTACTAACTAGGAAAAACGAAACATTTCTGAAGGAGTATAAAAACCATCTAAATCCTTGAAGTGATAGGATTTGGTTTGAAACCAGTAAATTAATTTGATATTTAAAAAAAAAGAAACCACCAAGCATCAGAGAAAAAGCTTTACCCAAGGCATTTGTGCATCCTCAGTCTATTTTACATCCCATTTTTACTTTGGCAGCAAACTTGGTGATTCAAGTGAACAATCATTTGTCAAAAAAACCCAGAGGCTGAAAGATCATGATCATCTTTATATTATTGGCATTAATCAGCCCAATTCAGTAAGTTACATGTATGTGCTTATGTGATACATGTGTGAACATGTGCAAGCATGTGCCTGTGGCTGTTCTGCCCGGACAGAGTGTATTATATTGGAGCACACTGTTTTGGGGTTAGACACTGAAGTCTGAGGGTGCTGACCTCATGTGGAACTCAACAGCAAGGAGGCTGAAGGTGGACGAACCCTACCTGGAGTGTTCAGGATCTCTCAGCCTGATACACTCTCTCTTCCTTCCCTCTCAGCATGATCCAAAGTGGTCTGAAAGTGGGGTCCACAACCTGTGGTGGATACACTTGTAAGATGCCTATTAGAGGATGTCTTTTGGCGCTTGCTTAGTATCTATTGGCATACTTGACTTGTAATTCGAGAAAGAAATATTTATGCTGATAAAACACATTTTTTTTTCCCCACTGTAATATAAAACTGCAAATGTGGTGAAACTCTTTGGTATTTATCCAGCTATCAGTCCAAATTTGATCACACCAAAGGAATAAATATCTTTAATACAGTTGGTCATGCTTATTTTCATTTAAAAACCCCACACCCGATACGAGAGCTATTGCTTTTGCTCCTTTGTTGATACTATAGACAGTTTCTTGAATGAAAGAAGTTGCTTTGTATTTATCTATGTTTATCTTTTGCAGGCTAAGACTGAGCTCTAGGAAGTGTTAACTTCTCTCCCTCATCACCTGTGGGTGATAATTTCGTGACATTGTCTGTACAATCAGCGTCTCAATTACCTTTAAAAACATTGGGAATAAATAAATTTCTCCATGATGCAAAGCTTGGAAAATATCCAGTAATTTCTAAGAACAGGCTGACGTCTTCCCATCAGTTCACCAGCAAAAAAAAACAACTTGAGAATTCTACAGTCACACCTAAGGTATTGTAATCACAGTGATCAGTAATCAAAAATGTGTGGTTTGAAGTCAGGCATGATAACCTGTGTATATTCATCTACTTATGCACTCCTAACTCCGTCTTGCAAAGATAAATGAGCCCATTTATAAAAAGAACAACACATTTAAGTATAGAATTGGGGCTTTGCTTCCCATGTGTAAGAATGGAAAGGCTGTCTTTTGGAGTGTTTCCACAAACCATTTATTTTTAATGCTGCTTAATTCTGAGGCAAGCAGGGATGGATTCTGCGGTACTGACATTTCCACGTTCTTGTACCCTTTTTCAGCTTAGACGTATTCTCCAGTCGTTCAGGAATATTCATGTTTGTGCGTGTCTCTCCTCCCTGCCTATCATGGCAGGCACCCATCAATACTTCAGTTTTATGACACCTCAATATTTTTTTCTCAGCGTATTTTCAAAATTTTGACAGCACAAATTTGAAAGTGTCTGCTTTCTCATGTGTTCACTGCTCATCTCCACTTGTTTAACTCCTTATCCCTATATGCCAATAGATATTATCAGTAAATCCTCCTGGTTTAATCTGCAAAATGTCTCAGAAATCTCATGTTTCTTCTTCATTCTCACCATAAAATCTTTGTCAAGTCCATCCTTCTCCACATCCATGCCTACTGCGACCTTGCTGTCTTCAGCCTCTAAGTGACACTCACATTAACTGGTTTTTAAAGTAGTCTAATGCAGAAGTAATCCACTGCTCCCAGTATTGAGATCTCATTAAGATATTCCTAAATCCCTCTTCTTCACCAGCTCCCTATTGCCTTCTAAATCTGATCGAAGCTCCTTTTATCACCCAGAGTTCCTCTTGACCTAACCTTCCTTCTTCTGTCCTTGCTCTGTTCTTCCCCATCTTTCTTCTTTATGTGCTCCATCCTCACCAATTGCCAGTCACAATATGAGGTATTTGCCAATTAAATGTATTCACTGCCTTTGGTGTTGGCCACTATACTTGTGAGCAAAATAAATAGTTCACAATGCCCTTCCAGCTGGGAAGTATCCTGATGTGATTGGAATAGTGCCTTTGATAAATTCGAACCATTGACTGCTAAAAAGCAAGTTATCATGTTCTTTTCTAGGAAAAGGAAAGGATGCATGTGTCTTCTTTTAGTGAGATTGCTTTTTTTCTCAGTTATCCACAATTTCTCCTGTGTCCTTAGGCATGGAATCAGAAAAGGAATTAAAGTTTTTACTATAAATTTACTATCACTATGATTCATGAAATTGCTCTCCAACCACTCTATCTGAACACTTCTTGCAGAAAGCTGATGAAATGGAAAGGTACATCTCTGGCTTTTCAAAAATGTTTTTCCAGCTCTTAAGACCTGGTTTTGATTTTGGGGAGTAAAAAGACACAGGATAAGGTATGATTATTTCTGCATTATAGGCTTTCCAAACCCAGCCTTTATTAGTCCACTGAACGTTAGCAGCAGGATTTGTAAGTTAGTTTAGACAAGCCAGGTTTATAGCACAGCACAAATTAGCACGAAAGGCAGGACGTGCAGATCAAAGCTCCGCTCAGCTCATCTGACTTTCTGTTCCTCCATGTCTCCACGCATTAGATTATGGTAAAACTTAACAAAACAAACAAACTCCTAGTCCCTTCCTCTCTTCCCCTTTAAGTCCTCCCCCCTCCTCACAAAATCAAACAGGAGAAAAAAGTCTTCCTACACCTGGACCCTTTGTTCACTGTTCTGTGTTTCATCGAGAATTAACATCCGGTTACTGGAGCTTCCTCTCTCTTTGCCAAGGTGCTACGGAAGCACTTTGGGCCAAACAGACACCTACGTGCTACTTCTACACGCCTCACACCTCCCTGGCCTCAGTAGAGTTCAGCCCATTGAACTCCAGCCAGCAGCAATCACCGTGCTTTCCCATCAGCCCCCTACCAAAATCCCAACCTCAAAACTTTCCAGTCAGATATGAGCTATTTTGTCACAATGACATTCCACAGCCTCGTATCCATTTTATGCAGTTTAGAGAGATTCTCCACTCTTCTAGCATCATGCCTGTTTGTGCAAGTCCCTCTGCTTCCATCTATAAAGACAGGCATGCATCAATGCTTCAGTTTTACAGTGCTTCCATATGTGAGTCGTCATCACCAGGAAGCTGGGAAATGACGGAACTTATATCATCTATAACAGGATTA
Source organism: Apaloderma vittatum (assembly GCF_000703405.1). Classification (NCBI taxonomy): domain Eukaryota; kingdom Metazoa; phylum Chordata; class Aves; order Trogoniformes; family Trogonidae; genus Apaloderma; species Apaloderma vittatum. The sequence continues at coordinate 97,307 of NW_009719766.1, forward strand.
GAGAAAATAGTGCCATGCCCATGCATAATAAAACTACATGCTGAAGTCTCATTTATTAGGGCGCTATAATGAGGCTAGAACTGCTCTCACGTTTAACACAAAGACATGCCAAACACTTTACCAAATTGGCTGTATTGAATATGTCCTATTACGCACTCTTTCAGTTCCACAGACTCATAGAAACTCCAACTTCTGAGATTCCTGGCCATACAATTGCCTTCCTGCCTCTTTCCTCCCTGCCTATACGTCTTTGTTTTCCTCACAAAGCAGAGTTCAGTGGATTTCCTGTACCTCCTCACAGGCCATTACGCTTTAAAGCAACATTGCCTGACTGCAGTAAGAATCTGTCTGAAAACCGAGGAAAGCAGTGGAAAGAACGATTGCAGTAAGCCAAGACTTTCTCAAAAAAAATGGGTCTTTGGGCTCACATGTGCTCAGCTCACCAGGAAAAGGTGGAAGGAAGCATGTAGACTGTTACCTCCATACTCGTAAACCCTGAGCTAGCTGCTGATGTCCTCCACCTCATCCTCACCCTCTCTGCTTCACTATTCTTCTGCTGCTCCTTTATTCCTCCTGCCAGCAGGCTGCAGCTCACCCCTTGCATCTTCATCTTCCTCCTCCCCAGCCACTCTCCCAAGCAGTATCTTTAACCCACTCTCCTTTCACCCTCTCACCCCTGAGTCTTCTCTGATATCCACTGCAACACCCAGGCTCCTGCTTCTCTTTTCAGCATCTTATTTATCCCTTTCTCATTGATTCCCTACTTGCCAGAAGACCAGGTCCTCAGCCCCTCCTGACCCTTCCTGTCCTGCCTGTGATTCTCAGGAGCTTTTGGAAACGTGAAGCTGGGGACAAAAGGCAGTGTTGGGGCTGCGCCTGCAACCAGGACGTCGCTTTCCTGATAGGCATGTGTGCATATTTCACACATGGTCGTACGTTTTAAGGCAAGGAGTTTTCTTCTGTGACACAGGGGCTCTCCACCAGGCACCGCACAGCAACAGCTTCACCAATGAAACTGCTTCCATTGCTCGGTAGGTGAAATCTCCTGTCCTGGGGAGCGAGTGGCAGGTGGGAAATGAGTGGGGTCTGGCCAGGAGAAATGAGCGTGCTGGAGATGGTGGAAAGCTGCTGGGAACAGGGGACTGAAAGTCCCCGTAGCTCTGGTCAGTGCTGCTGCCGGATTCAGTAATTGCATGGTTAGGATCACCCCCAAACAGGATCTCAAGAATGCCAGTCTTTATCTCACCGTGGGTTTTACTCTGTAAAAAACAGAAACATTGTGGGTTTACGTGGTTTTAAGTTTGGGGTTTTTTCCCTCTCTCCACCTAGTTGGGAGATTTTTAAATTTCACATATTATGAAGAGTAAAATGACAACAGAGTCTCACAGGTTTCTCTTTTAATCTCTAGAAGACACTCTTCTCTTTAAAAAGCAGAAGGGAAAGATGAAACTTGGTGATATCCAAATTAATTTAGATTATATCTATTTGGTAAAAAAAATGTGTGTAATTTTTAGTCTTTTAAATTTTTCATGAAATTTTAATTTGTCCAAGAAAACAACACCTCAGTTAGATTTCCATAAAATCTGTAATTGTAACACTAGGCTAACAAGTACTCAGAATAATATTTGGGTAGGGAAAAGCAGAACCGCAGGGGAAGACAACATCCAAAAGGGTCTTTGTGTTCTGCAGCTTCCATTATCTCCTGCTAACAATTTCTTTTATTTAAGTAAAATCTTACTTTCCCTTCTGAGTTAACTGCCTCATTCTAACCTATTACAGGGTTTGTATAATTACTGAGTGAGCTGTTAATTTTCTTAAGGGGAGAGGTTTCTTTTGTCTCTGTGCTGAAAACCATATATTTTCATACAATGGGAAAGTGGTTATACTGGTTAGGAATCATCCAGTGGATAGGAAAAAAAAAGACAATACTTTCATAATATGCAAATGGTATTTTAAGATATTAACTTTAAATAATTTGGATAAGTATTTAAACCCTAATGGCATAGTGCTGTAACTACTGTGACATGTATTTTAATCTCTCAGACCATGCATATATGTGTTAGTTACAAATGTCTGGAAGTGCTTATAAAAATAAAACCTCTGATCAGGGGAACACTGGTATTTTTTCACTTGATATGTATAGGTGAGCTTGGGTTACACTCAATACATAATTCAGAGTGCAAATAAATGCCTGTGCTTTACTGGAAAGTACTAGAGAGCTTTGAAAACCTTTCAAATGTTTTCCCCAGATCACTGAGTAACTTCTATGTTGTTTACCAATTTTATACTGGTTGAGCACATACACAAGTTCTTAATCTACAGTGTCTGCTGGCTCTAGCCCCTGGGTAATTTTAGTAAAGAAGTCCCTGTGGTTTGTGGCCCTTTTCCCCTTCTCTGGTATAGCTGAGTCTGTCATGATGTTAAGTTTACTGGAAAAGACCTGTTTTGTGGGTACTTTCTCTCCAGATCCAGTTTTAGAGCTTGAAATTAAGTTTTTGGATAAAGAAACAAGTCTGATTTTCCTTTTTTCTAGTTCTAATTTCCAGTCTACTGGACTATGGCTGCACTTCTGCAAGCTGCAACATTACATGCCACAAAGATGCCAGGTGTGAAGTTCGGGATGGGATCACAGGCTGCTATTGCTTCCAAGGATATACAGGAGATGGCAGACAATTCTGTTACGGTAAACAGATTTTACCTATATGCATTTCTGTTATGTGATTACTTTAGAAACTTACTCGAGAGCCCATTAGCTCAAGGATCAAGCTTTATGTCACAGCACCTTACACTTAAATGTTCTCAAAGCCAAAAACTTCAGCAGTTTCTGAGAAATTCTACAACTTAACGTCAGCCTAGTGTTCTAATAGAACATACCCTGCATCTCAGCTGAGTACGACCTGTTTTCCAGCTTTCCTTTACCATGAGAGGTGCTCAGGTATCTTCTCTGATTTAGCTTCAGCAATTTCCCAGGTGACTCAGGACTTCTGAACCTTGGCGTTGGCATGACGGCTACTTTAGAGCCTTTCATCTCATACACACGCACACAGTGCTAGGACACTCTTCCCAGCAGCTGATTGTGACCAAATAATACAGCTCCTGCTCTACTCTAGGCATGCATACCCACATGTGAGAGCTCTGCCTCTGGATGCCTCTGTCTTCCATCCAAAGAAAAGGATATTTTTCCTGCCTTCATATTTGAGTTGTCCTCTACTCTGAAGCCTTAGTACTTACTTGCACTGTTAAATATAGCTATGCTCAGCTCCAGGCAGGCTGAAATTCTTATGAATCTTGTCAGTTTTCAATGTCCTGAGAAGGAATTATGAATATTAACCATCTGTTTGGTCAGATTTTGTGTTTCACGCATCTTGAAAAATTTAGCAGTTACAGAGGTCCTTCAGTTTGGTATGAGCACAGGTAAGTGGCCCACCTTTAGTTTGGACTTTTATAGCTCATTTGCCATGGTGTACTTAGAAGTGTGCATGTTTTAGGAATGCTTAGAGAGAAATATAGTTGGCCAAAATGATAAACAATTAAGAATCACAAAAATTGTAGAATCACTTCTTTTGGAAGAGACCTCTGGAGGTCATCTAGTCCAGTTCCCCACTCGAAGCAGGTCCAGCTTAGAAGAGGTTGCTCAGAGCCTTGTCCAGCAGTTTTGAGTATCTCCAAGGATGAAGACCACACAACTCTCTGGGCCCCTGTTCCAGTGTCTGAACACTATAATTTTAAAAACTATTTTCTGGTATCTAGTTGTGGTTTCTCTTGTTGCAGCTTTTAACTTTTGCCTCTCATGTGTACTTCCTGCTGTCAATTTATAAAAATAGTTTGGCTTCATCTCCTCTCTAAACCTCTGCGACCCCCAATCAGGTAGCTGTAGACAGAAGTATTATTTCCCCTTTGCCTTCTCTTCTTAAGCCTGAACACTCTCCTCTCAACCTCTTTGCATCAAGTGCCAGACAGTCACTAAACATATTTCTTGAATTTAATGCGAAGCTTGCCCTAAATATAGGTCAGTCATTATTTATCTATCCAGCTGGTCAAAGGAAAGTAAGAAGAAATGGCCTTCACCACATTAGTATTTTATTTGCACTAATTCCATTTCACTACCGTGAGTAAGGTGGTGGATTTGAAAGTTAAATGCCTATTGCATTTGCAGTCAATGGCCTGCATTTGTGAGTAGCGTAGAGAAAGAAGAAAACCAAGCCGATTTTTGGAACAAAACAAACTAGAATTTACTCATCTGCAATGATCTGATATCCACTACATGGTCTATAGTTTTCTAGAGAGTTGTGATCATGAATCATCAAATCTACGCTGAAGATGCTTGTTGTTCTTCACTAACGTTACTGACGTTCTTAAATCTATCCTTTATATATGTATCCATTATTGTGTTACTAAATGCATTAGTATGACAATTGATTCATGTTATCCTCTATGTTCTTTTTCTTAAAAGTGTAACTTTCTTCTTACTTTCTCTTTTGCATGTATTTTCTTAAGGAAATCTGCATTCCACATTCATAAAAACATTTATTGATCATTTAAAGAAAATTCAGTGCAGTGAAATATACATTCACAAATCTTGTGACTCAATTGTTTATTAAGTATTACACTAAGTGTTTGGAAACTCAGTTTTTAAAGCCAAATTTCCAGTGTCAGTCCAGGCAAACAAGCTACTAGATGTATTTGTGGTGCTTTGTGTTTGAGTGGCAATGGTCTGAAGCAAACCTTGTGTCAGAAGGCTTTTTCTCTGGTAAAATAACTTACCAACCACCAAAGTCACTTACCCTCCAGCTAAGCAGCAAAGCTTGTATCAGAACTGTGTGGCTGTTGCCCCTGAACGAGAGACGTTTCTCTAGGGCAGCATGTTACACGGTGCATTATTAATATTGTGCAGTAGTCCTCTAACAGCATAAACAAGTAACCTGAATTTTAATCGGGTAGGCTCCAAAAATGATTAGAAATATAGGCTAAACCCTATCATAAATAGTTTAAAGCTACGAAAACATAAAGCGAAGCCTCAGTTGTTGAATGATGTATTAGATCTCGCTGTTCTGTGTGGCAAGAGCAGCAGGTGTGTCTGCTGTTCTAGAGATAGCCGCCCATTTTTCTTTAGTTAATAATCTTAGGCTTTTACAACGATAGTCCAGTCACCTTCAAAGGAGATCATCAATTATATGCTAATGCAGGCATTTTCTAAAGGGTATACATGGTATATTGTGTGTCCATATTTAACCTTTTGGTTATTTAGATAGGCTGTGAGAGTCCTAATTACTGTCAACAACATCAGTAATTTTTCATAGTGTAGAACCAACTCCTTTGTTGTGCCTATCCCGATGGGCAATTAAACCAGGGCAGTCATTGTTCTGAGGGCTATTCTGGAACAAGCAAATCAAATTCTTTCTCCTTGTAAAAACGTTGAACAAGAAAATAAATTTTCAGGGTAGTCTTCTTAAGCTTGTATAGCTGGAAAACCATCCCTTTTCATTTATAAGTACATTCTCATTGTTTTTAAAAGGTTTACATTTGTTTCTCTACTTTCATTTACTTGTAGCACCTCTTAAATACTTGCACAAGTTCTTTGCTATGTCTGTCTTTTCAATGTGATACACTTAGACATTTTTCCCTTGAGTTTACTGTGCTGCAAAAGGTAATAATGCCCCGTTACATTTATTTCCTAGCACCATTATTGATGAATCATGAATCACTGATGTCAGCATACCTTAGGAATGGGGTTTGTTAGTTTTTACTTTGCTCCCTTTGCCAGCTGGCTAAGTGACTGCAGAGAGCTCAAGATTATTGGATTTGCTGTGTATAGATAAAGACATATAGATATGAATTTAATTTCCCGGTGTCAAAGTCATGGCTTTTAAAATAATTATCCTCTTACAATCTTTCCCACAAGATTTCAACCACTTTAAATTAGGTCGTGTTTTGGATTTTACGAAGGCATACTTTGGCCAGTCTAACAAAAAGCTAATACTCTTCGTAATCTCATTGTCTTCAGTAAGAGTATGTGCAAGAATGCACAGTCAGGAGAATAACTGATTGTAGGATCTGGCCTTTTTTATATATTGGATTTACAACTTACGTAGCAATAAATTCCTTCTGTACAGTATCTTCCAGAAAGCCATAAATGAGTCACCTTGTCAAGATTTACACCTCTGAGGTACAAAATACTATCCCACTCTTCTTTCTTCTTCTTTTGTATTTATAGTCCTTGCTTTATGTAGTATAAAATGAGAGAGAATGGCCTCTGAAGATGTAACTATTTACCATTTAGATGTAACTATTTAACATTTACTCTCTTCTTGGGCAGATGTGTATTCTGAATGTAATGCATGAGGCTTTAGCTTCAAGTTATCATACACCTAATTGAAGTAGCACAGCTAGAGCTCTTGGCAGAAGAATAAAAATACATCCAGATAAGGCTGATTTATAGAGAAGTTAACTTCCTCTTGTGCAAAAATGCCATGTATTTTATACAGATAAATAGCATATATTTGCCACTCTTGTAAATCCATTTCTTTATATAAAAAGAGCTGACCCCATAAATGAGGTGTTGCTCATAATCCCAGCTTCCTTTCAAAACAAAATTAAAGGAAACAAACAAAATTTCAAATCTTTTAGGGAAGATTGGGATGGAAGCAAAACTTCGTAGAAGCCAATATTTTATTTTTAAAACAGAGGGAAAAATGAGTTGGCATCACTGATGCTTTCCTAAGCAGCTCTGCTGTTTCAGTACTGGCTCCTTCTTGATTGCTGACTGCCAATTTGCTGCTTTGCTGGCACACTGCAGGAAATTAAAGTAAACAGTGTGATCACAGTGTTTACTTTAACTTTGTAAAATACGGAAGGAAAATGAAGCAGTGCTGTTTGTTCCAGGAGGGTAGGCAGGCAAGCAGGAAGTCTGAACACAATATCCCTCCCAGATATCCCCACACAATATTCCTTTGTAAACGTCACTTGCAAGTTACACTGCAAAATTAATCAGTCTTACTTGTAAAATACTTACAGCTCTTCCAGATGTAGTAAGCAGGGACTTACACAATCAGCACAACATTGTACTGAAGTAAGGCACTGACTCTGTTTCTGAAGCACAGTGCAGAAGGATTTATCAGAGGCCAAAAAATACATCAGTGCAAAGTGATATTTTATATAAAAATACAGAAACCCCGTTAGAACACAGGGCAGTTTGCATAAACTCAGCTAAATCAAATTGTGAGTCTGTTCTTGTTTTACTGAAGGTCATACGACCTACTCTTTGGGTTTTGCCAGTTGTAAAAACGAGCTTTTCCAAGTGACATCAGCTCCTTGCTCTAAGGTGATGTTGCTGTGTCCCACTATCAACTTTTATTGCAGTCACTGAATTTGTTTTGATTCACTGGTGTCACTGTTGTCATTCTGCAACACCCAGTTGATGTATTGAGTTTCAAGGAAATTTTTACCTTTCAAATTAATATGACCCTGTAAAACTACTGTGTCTAATGATTTTATTCTATGTAGAAATGTCCTTCTGGACACTTTTAAATCATGTCCAGAAAATATTTTAATCCAAATGCTGGTTCGCTAGAGGAGATTTTTGTTGTTGTTGTTGTTTCCAACAGCCATACATCATTGGATGTCACTTCTGTGTTTAACAAATAGTTTGAAATCACTGATATGGAAGATCCAATCCACACACTTCCTAAATTCATTTCACTGCTATCAGTTACCACAAGCTATGAAAAAGCAAATTGCAGCTGCTCTAGCATAGCCCAGCAGGAGAAAGATATGCCTTAGTCAAACACACATAACAGGGCTCCACACAGTGGGTGGCAGCTTGGAGAACTTGGGATGTGCTGTGCAGGAGGCCAAAGCAAACCACCGATTCCCAGCCCTTTTGAAGAGCTTCTCGTAGCCTCTGGGGCTCACCTCTCACTTGTCCTTGCCCTTTGTCCTCTCTCCATATTTCTACCTCCTTGCCTCCAAATTCTGCTGAATCCTTTACACTGTTTGAGAGTGATGCATGGTAAAACCAGAACTTGGGTTGTGTGAAAGGGCAGAAGTCACCTGCAAATCCAGGATTCCTACTCCACGTTTAGGTGTCTGGCTTTTTGGTGATCCCAAGAAGTGTTAGGAGGCACCAGTCTGTTTGCTTCATGTTATATTTAATTAAGCCAATGCCTTTGGGGTTCCTCTCCAGGGGACAGAAAGTTTTCTTCCCTTCTATGTCCTCATGGGTTATAATGTAGCAAATGTTTTTTCACCTTTTCTTGAAGTGCCGAGATTGACTGCTAGGCAGTGTGAGGTTACCCAGCTGAGGTATCTTGATCCAACATTCTGGATTAAACCTGTAGGCAGATCATGGAATTGAAATGCCTGGACAAATTAGCCAGGAGGATTTGATATTCTGATGCATGACAGCCCACCTGCCTGGGAAAGCGTGGGTGTTAATGTACAGGTTAACACAGCAGGTTCCTGGCCATTTGGGGACCTATGGCTTTATGTATGGCTTTTGCCTTTTCATGTGCAAGATGTTACACTTTTTTGTAAAACTGAGAAAGCTTTGATGGCTATGATCTATGTAGACTGCTGGGGACTAGCCAGCTGTTGCATGGTCGCCTTCCAGTCACAAACGATGAAGCTATGTTTATATTCCTGAAAATACCCTTACCCTTGGCTAAACACTGTTAGTCAAAACAGTTTTTGTAGAGTTGACTTTAGTTTTTATAGCTGAAATTGCTTATTGTAACTAGCTACTACTGAAAGTATATTTTAGCCAGAGCTTTTAGGAGCGCATCGGGAATTTCAAAGGGGAGAGTGTGTTACAGGAGTGCCTGGGGATGCATGAGAACATTAGTCAGATGGAAAGCAGTGCAGGATGTTTGAAGTAACAATACAATCCTGCTAAATAAGACACAGCGAAGGCTGTTTTACTCCAATTGTCTTACCTTTGCAAATGACTGAGTCCATAAAAGTTTGACTCAAAGCATTTTCTGCATTCAAAGTGCCAAATCCAGTTTTCTCACTCATATGAAAGAATTCCTCACCTAGCGAGACAGAGCGAAATCTTCAGAGAGTTAGCTCTCCTTCCTACTGCCAGGAAACACAGTTTGCCTGGGCCAGAGATACAGCCCACTATAACCATTTGTAAGACTGACCCTGACTTTAAAGCCTCTGACCAGGCCCATGATAGACTCATTACATTCACACATTGGAGAACCAACCTCTTTCCCAGCACCCTCAAAAAAAGACAGCTGTCTCTCTTTTTTTTCCATGGTTTTTGTTTATATTGACTTTGAAATGACACTTTGAGCATGACTAAAATACAGTAATGTGCTTTTGAACGGGCCAGAAAAAAACAAAACTTATTCTTGTTACATCTTTAATCATATCCAGTCTCTCTTTTAAATTAGTCCTGTTTGCATCTAGAATGTGTGTAGATGATGCGGTAGAAAAGAATTGTCTCTCTCAAAAATGTGCTCAAACTCTCAAGCTGATCAGCTGCACATGGTTGGTTGGTCTCTTATTTGTTTAATTCAATGTGTCTTTTAACCCTTGCCAAATAATGCTAATTTCCTTTCTTGAGAAAATACTCTTTTCATCCTGCTTTATGGTACTAGGAATCAATCAGTATTTTACATGTTTAGAGGATGTGGGAAAATTCATTTAAACAGCTTTAAACTTATTATCTCAGAGTGTGCTTACTTTGTGTCTGCCAGAGATAGGATTCACTTCCTGTGTCTCCAGTTTCTGAAGCCATCCCAAAAGGTCCAACAGTAACAGCACATTCTTCTCACTCTCTAGTTTGAAGTAAAAGGACGGAAGATGTTCCCAGAACATGTATACTTATACATGCACATTAAGTGTACACAATTTTGTACACAGGGGACCTGTGTGTAAGCAGGCATGTGACTAAAAGGAACCTTTCTATGAAAAAAAGTAAATCTTGAAGTTTTCGACGCTACTCATTCTGTGGTTGAATAGTTGAAATTATCTTTTCTTAAGGAAAGATGGGGATTTATTAGTAAGACATTGTTTCCAGAAATTCCACTTCGTTGAGACATCTCCTGTGCCCACGTTTGCACACAGTAGAGCCCACTAGAGCTGTCAGGTTCTGCAGCTGCTTTTGGGCCAGGGGGCCTACAGGAAAGCTGGTAAGGGACTGTCCACAGGGATCTGTAGCAACAGGACAAGGGGCAATGTTTTTAAAATAGAGAAGGGTAGATTTAGGTTAGATGTTAGAAAAAAGTTCTTTATGGTGAGGGTGGTGAAACACCAGCACAGGTCGCACAGAGAGGTGGTAGAAGCTCCATCCCTGGAGGCTCACTGCAGGGGGGTGGGCTAGATGACCTTTAAAAGTCCCTTCCAGCCCAACACATTCCATGATGCTGTGATTCTAAGATTCTGTGAAGCTAGTGTTAGCCATGTAACGAGGAAAGGAACATGAGAAATTGTACACATAAGAGACAACGGTGATATTTTCACGCAACTACCTTGATTTACATGCAATAGCCCACCACTCTGGCATACTCAGCTCTGTTCAGTAACTCATAGAGTTCAGTAGTAGAGAAGTGTTCTCTTTAGGATTGTTTTTGTTTGATTTGATTTTGTTTTGATTGATTTGTTTGTTTGTTTGTTTGTTTTCCTCTTCCAGAATAAACTGGCCAATAGTGGGGAAGTTGTCTTTAACCTCATTTGAAATGTGTAATTTATCTAGGGTGTTATGCTGGTGCACAATTTTTCTGTGTATGACTGTGAAAAATTGCCAAGGGGGCTGCTGGCAGACAGAATATCAAACCCCGCTCAGCCCTGTGTCTATGAAAGGGTTTAAGAAGGTAATTGACACTTTGGGCCTCTATGTGCCAAAGAAAGAGATAATGACGTTCTCCAAGAAGATTAGAATCTAACCAAACATTGTGCTCTAAATATAGAGCACAAAGCCAGGTGATGTTTGTGAAAATGCTGCTCGGCTGCAGGAGGAGGAGGGGGCTGAAGGACTGCAGTTTTGCACTGTATATTTTTTAGGTACACAGATTTAATTTAGAGATTATGGCTTGAAAATGAAATTTACAGTATGTGTGTTTTTCGCCGATAAGAAATTGATTTTGTGACCTTGGTACACACTAATTGAAATATCTGGCACTGTGTTTTGCTGAGGTTAAAGGAAGCCATATATGCCTGGAACCGCATTCTTCTTTCACCTTGAACCGCGCAGTTAATCACAACCACAATCACTGGCAGGAAGGAAGCTGCTGTTTTGCTGTGGTACAAGGAAGCTGAATAATCTCTGTTCATTGTCTAGTGGTTAAGTTGTTGTGTGATTACTTCAGGCTAAGTTTAAGAGATTCACGATAACTTCAAAATGGAGACTTCTGGTGCAATTAACATCCAGCAAGCCCCAGGGGCCGGAGCTTCCTTCGCCTGCTGCCGAGCAGCGGACAGACGGACGGATGGACGGAGCAAGCAGGCAGGCCCGCAGGGCAGAGGTGGGGGGCTTCTCCTTTGATCTGCCCACCGCAAGTGTGGCTGCTCATTTAGGGCTGAGACAACCCTGTCCTTTGCTCTTTGCCGCTGTGCCAGGGGATGGTTCAGGGAAAAGGCTCTCTGGTTGTGCTCGCCTGCGTGCTGTTGCAGCAGCCGGGGGAAGAGAGCGGCACATGGACTGCTCTGCCCTTGGACTGTTATTTCTGTGCATCCTCCCACTTGAAAGGACAGTTTTAGCATTTAGGAACAGCAGCTATGCCCCTAGGGACTCCGCTGGTGGGTTTTTGATTTAATACGTCTGCTTTATTTAACTGGGTTTCTGTCTTAGCTGAGACTTGTACAACTGTGGCACTCTAAAGTTGTCTATAAACGAGTGTGGCAGGGTGCCCCATTATTTTGCTTATTACTTAATGTTACACATTTGTTAGGTTGGCACAGGATCATGTTTTTCAAAAAGGAAAATGAAAGCCCCTGAAAAGCCATGACAATAAATGGTTATTTGTTCAAAAACAGCCGAGTCCAATCTTTGTTTATGTTAGTAGACTTCGTGTAATGGTGTTGCAATAAAGAAAAATAGCTCTTCTGGATATGCATTGGCTTTTATATTTTATTTGTAATGAAAGCTATGCACATAGGCAGCAATCTACATAAGTTACACTGAGGGAGAACGTAAGCATAGATGGTGACTTGCATGTTTATATATTTAATATTTATTTGTGGCAAAATGTCTGCATCTCAATTTTAAAGGATATGAGATTAGGCTGAGGTATTGCAGTTTTCATTCCCAGAAATTTACCAAAGGAAGACTAAGAGAAAAGTTGACTTTATCCAGGAGACGGTTGTCTCTCTCCTGCTCCATCTACGCAGAGGAGCTGCAGGTCCATTCCCACGATTGTTGCCTTGTCTTCTCATGCTTAGTCCCAGGTTGGGAGAGACTCTAGTGATCTTCACTCCCCTCCTAATGTTTTAATAGGTTTGGGGTATCCTCAACGTTCAAATGGGCTGAGGGCAGCACAGCTCTGGCTCCCAGCTTGCATCAGGAATGTCGTGGGGGACAGCGAGTTACTGCAGCAGCAATCTCTGCATCACATGAAAGTCTCCATCACTGATCTCTTTAACATCAGAGGCCCGAAAGAAAATGCCAGAGAAACTCTTCAGGATGTTGGCATAAGCTGAAAGAGAAGTTCAGCTAAGCTCTGAGCCTTGCGTTAGTTCTTTGTGGTGACGGGGATGGAGTAGGTGAAAAATTGTCTTACAGTGGAGGCTTTGCCGTATTTTTTGTCTTTAATAAATCATTTTGTTGGGTAGCATTGATCCCAAGGAGGCTCTACCTTTTCAAAATCAAGAAGTAAGTAACTTCAATCGAAAGTAAAATCAAAAGTAGGAAGTTCAGAAGGGAGATCAGTGGAAGATGGAGGTACTCAGATGAACAGATTTTGGCCCTTTCTACCTATCTAAAACATTTCATTATTTAGAGCTATGATGAAGCATGCATCAACTCATAAATATGACCTACCATGCAATATAGAAATACCAATATTTCTGTCCAATTGTGTAAGGGATATCTGGTGCATGCAGAAAGAATTTCATCTCCTTAACTACCACAGAGAAAATGGGAAAGGCAAATAGCCTTCAAAAGTGTTCTGACTTGAAAGCAGAGATGAGGAGAGGTTTCTAAAACTTTGCACAGCTTTTCATCTGGGCCAATTGAAATAGAAACTATGCGGAGTAGCATTTGTAAATGATGCAGAGCTGAGACTTGGCTGCTTTTTTAGGGTTGTCATGCAAATCCTGGTATGCTGTTTCCACAAAGCTTTCATCATGCTGAGATCCATGCTTAAAATCTAGGAAATTCTTACTAAAACTGTCTTTAGAAAATGAGGTCGCTTCAGGTGTGTATAACACAGCATTCTCCTACTCTCACAGAAAAAGCTAGATATTCAGTCCTAGGTGTGCTGGGACACAGGGATGAGATACACGAGTGTTGAACTCCCTTTGTATCATTTTGCACATGAGGTCTGAGGCTTAGACAGATGTCAAAGGAGAGGCTGGGATAATATTTACACAGCTGTGGGCTGCAAAGTAGGGAACTGTTCACTCAACTTTGTTGTACATCCTCTTGAATAAGCAGGTAGTATGCTAATGTGCTCTAAATGCTTCTTGTTGGAGGGGAGAGATGTGCTCAAAGGCCTCTGGGCTGTATTCTCTGTTCTGAGAGAAAGCTATTGCAACTTTTATTAGCTGTAAAGTGCTCTTGAATTATTACTCACGTTTTGGCCTTAGACTGATGAACATATAGAAAACTTCTAACCTGACAATGTCATGTTATTCTCAAGGAATGCGATGCACACAGCACCGTTCAAGTTTGAGCTTAATATTAAAATTAGTAAATATTAAAATTATTAGCAATATCATAGTATCACAGAATGCTTTGGGTAGGAAGGGGCCAGTAAAGGTCAATACAGACATCTGGTTTTGAGTTCTACCGCAGGAAACCAAGCACAGGACTACGGCTGCTTTCACTGGCAGCATGGTAAAAATAGTCTGTTGGTACGCCTGCTGCCTCTGTTCTTGTTGCAGTAAGCAACAGCAAGTGCACAGATGAGTACAGTAATGTATTTTATTATAGTTTCCTGCAAGAGGGGTGATGCTGATGACTTTCCTCTGTCAGGGAGGTGACTTGTGATTGACTCTTGCAAGCCACAATGGCTGTAGGACACAAAGCCACAGTGAGGGGTGGATTTTCCAAAGAAATGTATGTTGAGTGCTTTTGAACTGTCTGGCTCTATCCTAGGGGCCTAAAGGAGGACTGAGTTGTTTCAAAAGAATAATCTCAGTTGTGGGTGCTGAGCAATTGAAAATCTGTCCCTGAAGTGCTTTTCTTCCCCTATCATCTGTTGGCATTTTGGGCTTTTGGCTGATTTATTACTTTATTTTTGACTACAAAGACCCTTTAATTAGGGAGGGGAACTATATGAATGAGCTGGAGCTGCTGGTGGTAGCAGCTCCTTGCCGTCAGAGATTCGGTAATTAAATAAGTAGATAATGCCCTCCTTATTGAGAAGATTTAGAAAATCATAAGGACTTTACATTATTACAGTGTTTAACATCTGCAAATGGAGGAAAAAAAACCATAATGGCAATTTTCATTAGCTGCAATGCATGTGGAGGGCTCTTTTCCTTTCTTTGAACAGCTAAACACTAAACAATTCCTAAATCCCTCCTTGTTACTTATGTTTTCTTCTTGGTGGTTAAAAGCCCCATAAAGCAGAAATTGAAGACTTGCTATTAAAATACTTGCTGACAGCTCCATTCAAAACATCCTTTCAAATAGTGCTATCACATCATGATCCATTTGCTGTTCTGATATAGTTGCTTTAACAACAAGTACCTTCCTTCTTGGTTAGGGCCCATCCCTTTACATTGGAAAATTCTTCCTTTAGACACTTCATTGAATCCCTGCTGTAAACAATTCTTTTTCTGGTGTGGTGCTGTTTGTGTTACATAACCTCACAAAACCCACAGGAACAGGCTCGTTGGGGATGAAAAATGAAAGACGGTCCCAACACAAGAAAGAAAGCCAAGCTTTTTCACTTCTTCACCTGGTGTGCAAGTGCGCTACGCAATTAACATGACAGGTCAGGGTTTCTGGCTCAGCGTAACAACCCCACATCCCTCCGTGCCTGGGGAATGGAAGCTGCTGGCCTGCAGCACCGACTCTGCCGGGGCCAGGTCTTCCCCTGGTGTGAAGCAGCACCGCTCTGTCGATTACAGCCGATTTAGGCACCTCCCATCAGCTGGAGACCAAACCTGGGAACATCTTGGGGATTAAGTGGTCCCCAGTGAAGCAGGGTGAATTTTTCTTTTGAAGCTCAAAGTTAGAATTATTTACAGTAAGTTTAACAGGACAACAGCTGCTCTTTACCTAGAGATGAGCCAACAGCACTGAAAGAATTTGGATCTGAATTGCAGATGGATGGATTTCAATTTGATTCAAGTAGCTGGACAGCACAATTCTGTACTGTAAGCTCTCAAAGTCAGAGCTTGAGAGAAAAATCATTAATTTGGAAGCTGGTACTCTGAAAGACTTTTATGAAGCAATATATTTTCATAGCAGACACAGATCAATTTAAAAGTAGTAATCAAGGGCCATGTGCTACGTGTTCATGGACAGAAAATGTGGAGAATTCAGCCAGAGCCAGAGACTTAACATTCAGAGCATTCAGACTAGCACTGAGGATATTGCCTCTATGGAAAATAGCATGGTTCAGAATTCAAGTATTGTGAATTTGTGAGAGAATCACAATGCTGTGCAGATATAAAGATGCTGCCAGATTGCTGCCAGAAACAAGCTCAATATAACTTTTCTAAGCAAATTTGGGTTTAACTTCTGCACAAATTTTGGTGGAAGGAAAAGTCTCTGCAGATATTCCACACAGATATATTCAATTCTTGAGACAAAAGAGAAAATTATAATATAATAGAATCCATTGACATGACTTTTTATCATCTTCGAAAGCCATTCTCTAAATTCAAAGTAACTAAACCAGTTTCTGTCAAATGACATTCAAGCCCATGGATTTTTCCCTTGCCAGTCCTAAGGATTTTATGACATGTAACATTCCCTTAAAAAATAACGCATCCACTGCCAGTTTATGTCACACTAGTAATAGCATTGTACAAAACCAAAACTTACATTTACTTGGATACCACTACGACTAAATTCTTCCTGGAAATTTTTAACCTTGTTCCCTTAGTAGTCTCTTTGGGGATACTTACATGAAAAAATAGTGTCCAGTGTCAGTGACAGATATTTCAAAAGGCTGCTTCATTGCATCTCTTATGGCAGTCGTTGACGGACTCTGCTCTCTGCTGTGCTGTGTCTGAAATCACATCCTCAAGCCTTCAGGATTTGTGCTTGAAGCCAGACACGGTTTTCACCCCTTTGCTGAAGCAGTCGTCTGTCATAACTCGGAGCAACCTGAAGGCACCTGCATGTGCATTACTTATACCCTCTCAGGCTGATTTTTCTCCAGTTTTCAGTATCAGTCTTTACTAGTCAGGAAGAGAAATAGGGAAGTATAAAATCTTTAATGGGTGGCTTTATTTTAGCTGGCATGTTAAGGTTTTCTGTGGGGGTGACATTAAAGTGTGATCATCCTCGGTACCTTTTGTCTTCCACTGAATTAAAAAAAAAAAATTTTAAAAGTTGACAGTTTTGCATGAATAATCTGATGTGAAAAGTTATACTGTAAATCCACGTATACTGAAGAATCCACATGAAAGAATGATATTACTTTGGAATGGCCTGTGAAAATAATTTGACCTTGAGCCTGCATTTCCCTATCCACCAAAGACAAGTTAACTCAAGACATAAAATGGTAGAATCATAGAATTGTTTAGATTGGAAAAGACCATCAAGTCCAACCGTTAACCTAGTGATGCTATGTCTCAAAATTTACAGGTCTTGCGGAATATTGTTTGCTGCGTGTATACAGATGCGTTTTTACGTGACATGTTCTTGTCTATTTTCCTTGGCTTCGTATTGAGTAATATAATGTTATCTTAAGAGGTAACGTTTTATCTGAACTGAAGAGTCTGGTAGACCTACAGTGTATTTAGTTTTTTCTACTCCTTGGACTACATAGTAGTAGGGAAATATTCTTTATAAATACACACAAGTATATAGACAACTTTGTCTATGTGCATTTTAAAGGCATTAAAACTATCTGCATTCCTTTAATCCATATAAAAGGTTGAAAACCTTAACTCACAAAATTTGGATCCACATCCAATTCATCCTAAAAATGTGCTTTATAAATGGGTAATAAATAAATAAAATTATGCTGTAGTTAAGCACTTTGCACATTTTCACTAAAGTAGATTAGGACAATGGAATACTTCCGCAGGTGTTTCCATAGCACACAGAGCACAGTGCTTGAAAAAAACGTTCTTTTTTTTTGTTCTGTGATGTGGGATCTATTAGGTAGTCACTGTAAATAGCTAGAGAATTTATTTTTGCTTTCATAACTCTAAGGAGATTCAATTTGGAGGGGTTAAGTTGCTGATGGAGAGTAGAATTCCTGAAAGAGCTTATTACCTCTTTGCTAGTTTTTACTATTTCTCTTCTCTTCATGTTAAAAGTAAAGTAAACAAAGAAAATGGCAAGATTTCTCCTCAGAAAAGTGGCATAATATGGTTATGTGAAGACAGATGACTTTGCATTACATTGCTATATGATACTCTATAGTATGCAACCAGACAAAAAAATCTTAGAAAATCCCAAATGCTGACATTTATTGAGATTAGAAACAGGGTGAAGCCTTTTCTGGCATCTTTTAGGGAAATGTTATAATTGATAATTATCTCCTATCTGGTCCTATTGTTATTTCTCTGCACCAGCCTTTGACAGACCAGATGTAAACGGCTCTTGGCTGGTCTGTCAGAGGGCTCCAGCTATTATCAACTGGGGCATAAAACCCTTCCTCACTTGTTTGTATAGGTACATCTTTCCATTCCCATCCTTTCTCCTTACCCTCTATATAATATCTCTGTCCTGATTGGTGTTAACAACATCTAGTAATTTAGTATCATCTGCAAATTTAATTCTCCGACTGTTTATCTCTTTTTCCAGAACATTAATAAATATGTAAAATAAAACTAGGCTTAACACCAGCTCCTGTGGCAACCCAACTGGGTACCTCTTCGCAGCTCAGCACAGTGCTGTTTGTCATGACTCATTATCCTTTGTTTACATTCTTTCAGCCAGTTTTCAATCCACATGACAGCACTCTTATCCAAGACGTTACAAATTATTTTTCTAATAAGATTTTGTGAGCCACAGTATCAAATGCTGTACTACAACCCAGATTTATTGCAGCCACTGTTCCTTCCGTACGCTAACCCAGAAAATGGTGAAGAAGCAATTACATTTGTCTGGCATGATCTGTTCTTTGAAAATACAAACCATTTATCGGTCATGGTTCCCCTGTTGTTCCAGATGATTTTTATGCTCATAATATTTATTCTATTATTTTAAAAAAGATTGAGAGCAATCATACCAGAAGATAACTGCAGGTTCACACTCCCTCTCTTCTCCTTTTTCCTGGAAGACTTTCAGCAATTGCTGAGATTCACAGCTCAGGTTTTAAAGGTGAAATGGGCAATATATCCTAAATGCACATCCTTGAGCAATGGGGAGCGCTGCCAGAACACGAAGAATGGCAAGAGAGATGGGACTAGCCATAGTCTAGGTGATCCGGTCAAAGAGAAAGGACAGAAAGGCATGGCATAGCTGTTAGAAGTGGGAGGACTGCCATGATGGTCTGAACAGCAGCGGAAGAGGTCAAAGAGTGTCAAAACTGGGAGCCAGTTTCACAGTGGAATTCTGGAGCTGTCAGCTGTAGGGGAAGATCCCTGAGCTATCATTCATTCAATAATTGTGTCTGGTGCTGTTCAAACCAGCAGCCATGCCTTGCTCTCTTTCCTAGTAATTCTTGTACTGCTGTCTGCATCACATGCTACTTGGGGCTTTGGAAGACGATTTTAAAAATAATCCAGTTTCCTGATGCCTACATCTGTAAATTCAGATGTAGGCATCATGTCTGTGCTCTGTGCAGTTTGTATCTGTACTCCATCTCTTCTCATGCCATCTGGGTCCTGTGGATTATTGGGGACAGGAGCTTTTGCTCTCACAACCCCATGTTTGGGGCTTGCCCTTTGCACAAAATAGAAATTCACAGACAGACCTCGTGCTGGCTCCAGTGAGAGCTGTTCTTGCCTGAGAACGGCAGGATCACACCAAGGATCAAATCCTCTTTGTGGAGGGATTACATTTCCTGCCAAATATGTGTCATGGTTCAGTTTCAAGCACATACAGAATAAATCTGTGACAAGACAGGCGTTTAACAGTGGCTTAGTATCCAGGACTGTCATGGGAGACAGCTCTCAGCATGTGATTTAGCACGATCTTCTGGTCAGCGTCTGCATGACCTTGGGATCCACTCCTCTGAAATAATTTCTAGCCGTGGTGTCTAATTAAGTTTTAGTACTAATTTATATATACTGCACAAGTGTGCATACATAGTTAAATTATGTTGGGAGAAGACCTCTGAGAAGCCACTTCTAAGCAACCAGTTTTCCTTTCTGCCAGCTCTTGTCATTGCTCTGCAAATCTTCACTGTCTGCTTTGTGTTGCCAGCCCATGCTTATCCTTGGACTTTAAAACATATTCATCAAAGAGATAACAGGTTTCATTCTGTATTTCACTTAGGATTACCCTGTGAAAACAATGCTACTGAAAATACATGATCGCTAACTTGTAAGGAATATGTGGACACTTTGTACGCGTTACAAATATTACAGTCCAGCTCCTGGGAAAAAAAAGCAGCATAAACTTGCTCAAGAGATTCCTGTTTCTTGCGGTGCTGAATGCCTGCTCTGGGAGCTCCTGAAAGCCAAATTTCCTGTGCTGGGGACAATCGGAGAGGCAGATGCTGTCACTTCCACCTTGGAAGCTAACTGCTAATGCAGTTAATACCCTGCTCGGATTACTCAATTAGGAAAGTATGGGTAATGGTGTAATGAAATATTTCATCATACAGCTATGCAAAAACAAAAGAAAAAAGAAAAAAGGGAAAAAAAATCAGGAAGTTTTAAACTAGATATGACAGCTTTAAAGATTTTGCACCATCTTCCTCCTCTGAAATTAAGGAATCTTTAAAGAAGACTGACTTGAGGTATGTCGGTACGGCTATATTATCCCAGGATCCAACCCATACTTCAAGATTGTACTGATTGGAATAATGCTCTCATGAATAAAATAATACAGGATAAAGTGTTGTTTATGATTTCTTTTCTCATCAGATTAGTTATGTACATCTTGTAACACAGGCTGCCTCTGTGGAATATCAAGCACAGCAAGAGACTTGTTAGAAAATGAATTACGTTATCCAGCCAAAGCAATATCAGAAATATTCTGGAGCCTACACTATCTTAATGTTGATTTAGAATCATATATTCATATTACCTTTTTATGTTTAGTAAAGCAATATAATGGAGCCTTTCTTTTGCCAAAGTTGTATTATCCCATTTCTCTGAGTTAGGTAAACTGTAATGCGTCTGCTGAACAGATGGGTAAACTTAGCATAAAGAGAGGGAAGCCATTGTTTTTCAGTCAAGAATGCCTAAATGTAAGCACCTTCATCTATATCGGCCATCCATAGTGGCAGCAGCTCTGAAAATGAGCCTCTCTCCATTCATTTGTATGACAGATTATTTTACTTTAAACAATTCTTGGATAAAATACGTTAGGCATCCCTAGGGCAGGAACTTAAAAACAGGACTCCCACGTGAAGACACTACCTGCCTGGCTGAAGAGATGTGCTCATGGGCTCAAGGTGATTGAAATGCTTTTGCCAACTGGAGAAG
>NW_009719766.1:118232-142762 GCF_000703405.1 Apaloderma vittatum
AGGGATGGGGTGTGTTTCTGCTCAAGTACTGCCTGCAGCTGAGTGATTAGGGTGCTTTCAGGACCAGGGGAAAGCAGATTTTTCTTGACTGCCTTTAAACTCCTGCATGCTAAAACACTGCTTATGAAGAAGACATTGTCAAGACCTCCTTCCCTTTCTCCTTTTCTTCTTCTGGTGCTTGAATCAAAGCGACTAGTGCTACACTGGCTGTAGTGCAGGTTTCCATATGTGCGTTGGGCATATTATGTTTCTGGGACCTCATCCCTTTGGCAAAGAGTTCCCATTGGAATTGTGGCATCGCTTAAAAATAGAGGCTGGGTTGGTTATTGCTGGTAGGGTCAAGGCAGTCCTGAGAATATCAAGGAGCACAACACAGGCATTTGTTAAAGTCTTGCTTTTGGTACCAAAATCCTTTCGTCAAGTTGTGACTAAAAATGTAAGTAGCCACAGAGCAAGGAATTAGAGTCAGTAGCCAGTCTTTTCCAGCCAGCATTTTGATAAATGTTGTATAAATTATAGTATAGTATAAATTATAGGCATATAAATTACAACGTGTAGCATGGGATATTTGAACTGCTGGGGGTTTAATCCTGCATGTATGGCATAGCCGACATACTGTTTCCATCATTTTAATAACCTTTATAGAGCAGGTGGCTGATGCAGTTAATGCTGCTATCATTTTTCTTTCCTTATGTGATTTGCTGTGATGACAGTTCTGTTGTTTCATTTGGAGTATTTAAGGCTATTAAGAAGCATTTTTAAGCAATCATCTAGTATTTTCAAGCATGCCTAAAGCATATAGGGTGTCACACCTTTTCACACTGCATATTTCTAAATAAGTATATATGTTCTGTGTCAATCTGTGGAAAAACTATGGACAAGATCACCAGCTGTGATAAACTGCCTAGCTTAATTTAGTTAGATGAAGTTATGCCCTCATGTTCCAGATGGGGATCAAGCCCAACATCTTACAATTGCAAAGATTTAAAAGATGTGAAATATTTTTAAGATCACGGAAGTATAAATTTTGCATTTCAAAGACAAAATACAGAAACCAGTATGTCATCAAACCATTTATTTTTCTTCCAAGTTTGAGAGTAAATTGACAAGAGATCAGCAATTGGCAGGAGAACAAATGAAACATATTGAAAGAGCCAATTTGCTAGTATCGAGGGAGGCAGATGTGTCAGTTTTACATCTGCTCAACCAAAGTCCTTGTTGCTGTTTCTTCCCATCCTCCTTTAAAAAAATATTTAAATATTTAAAGGTTTAATTATTAGATAATTGAATAATCCTTTACAAATGACCAAGGAGCACCCTATTCATTGAAGAGGCTCTTTCATCACCATGCTGTGATTCTGGCAGTTGCAGTTCATTTGTGGAAGTTTCTGGGTTTTTCCCAGAACTCGTCACACCTGACACACACCAGATTTCAATTGCAGCTGAGTAGCTTCCTGGGCCTCAATACTCCAGATGCCAATTTACTACCTCTTTCTTGAACTAGCTGTTAAAAGGGAGGGAAATGGAGAGAGCGGTGAGATTTTCACTGACAGTCTGCTTCAGGATGTAGGCAGAAATCATGGCAATGAGCAGCAGAAGTTAAAAAAAAACACGCAAGGGTAAGCACTTCCATGTTTTTAAATACAGGCAGCAAGATGGGACCCTTGCATTGTTGCTTTCCCTGGGAAGCACGCAGGCAGGCACGAGCTAAGTCTGTCAATAGATGTTAGTCAGAGCTCTAAGCCTGAAGGGTGGTGGCAGCTCTTGTTGGAAGGAATATGTACAGATAATGATATGAGTAATTCTCTGCCCTTGACTTTCCCCATAACTGTTTGCTAGCCACTGTTCCCTTTATTGTTAGCGTATCATCTGTCACGTTCTTGTGAGGAGGATTTTTAAAATGTGTCAACAAAATGAGGTAATACAATTATGTAATTCTTAGTATGTCATTAATTTCTGAGGGGTTCTTTGTGATGAAGTCAGGGCTGTTGGATTAGGCACCAATGAAAATGCCTCTTGACTCTCTAGAGACATATTCGATATGCAGAACTATGAAGGTCAACAGAGACGCCTGTATTTGCCAGAACAGTTTACACTTGCCTACTTTGCCCTTTGTTATCAGGGGCAACCTCTTGCTGAGCAGCCACCAAAGATGAGTTTTCCTGCTGTGCTGATGGCTTCTAATTATGCTGTTCCCATTATCATCTCAACAACATCCCTCAGCAGAAATCGGTGTGCTGAAGCACCGCTGACATAAAAGACGTGGGCAGTATTTGTCATGCAGTCCATTGGAGCATCTGTAGCCCTTCCCCGTGCTTAGTGTAGATGGGAAGTCTTCAGCAGCAGCTGGCAAATGTTGAATTATTAAATTGTGTCTACAGCACTTCATATAATTATTGCCCAAGTGATAGTACGGAGAGATAAGCCTGATGTCGACAAGCAGACATTTCCACCTTTGGAGTTTGGTTAACAGGCTTGCTGTTTTGAAATTCAAGAAAAGTCCACTCTGTCAGGAAGGATTTAAATAGAAAATTAAATGGGTTTGCATATTGCTCTGCATGACAGATTTTTTGTTAGGCTTCAAAGTCTGCGTGATCTAACCAAGCATGTGGAAGTAAGATACGTACTTCTGAGTGCTGTAATAGTTGTAGTCATTGTGGAGAAGTGTTAAATATAAGCACTTACCTCAAATGTTATTTTAATCCACTAAATATTCTGTAAATTAATACTGCTGTATTTGGAGGCAGGAGAACAGGGATGGTTGAAATCATTTTTGGGTGGATTCTTGTTTGGCTGTCTGTTCAGAGGGAATTGACTCTCTGGTGAGCATTTCTTCCTCAAGGAAACAAATGTAGACGAGAGAGATGACTTCACAATTATGACTTGACTAGAAATAACTGCAGCAGTAGCTACGTTTGCTTTTCCTGTCTCTTTCTGCTGAAGTGCAATTAGTACACTGCTTGCCTCTTTCTGTGAGATGGTTGTAGGCACTGTTACTGTGAAGGAACATAAGCTGCCACTGCACTCGTTCTTTGTGCACGCAGTTGAAAAAGACAGCTCTGCTACAGTGACAGAAAACATCACAGCAACAAAACACACTATTTTATCTGATGGGGGTAACAATATCTCAGCTAATAAAATGGCTGTCATCCCTGCCCATTTGATAGATAAGGAAGCTGAGGACGTTTGGACGCTCTTTGTTGGTGCGCCAAGTTGCAATTATCCTATGGCAGAGCCTTTCTGGGCTACGATTGAAACATTTTGAGAGGGAAAGTGCTTCAATAAGCGAATTTCATTGGATTTGATGATGACATCGCTCACACAATGGCTGGCAAAACCAAAAACACTTTAAGTAGAACTAGGAAAATGTGGCCTCATTTAATCTGCCTTGGATGTCCTTGCCACATTCATTTATTTGTATTGTATGTTGGATGTAAACAAGTCTAATTCTGAACTTCTTGTGTTGACCTTTTCTGGCATTGAGATCAAAGTGCTGTCTGCAATAAAGATGAGAAGACTTTAAAGACTTGAGTGGCTTGTCAGAGTAGGGTATGTTTAAACATAAAATAACACAGTGGTGCAGCCTTTGGCTAAAACAGGCACCAAATGAAGTTCTAAAGAAATCTGTTGCTTCTCAAGGAACCTATCATTATCTTGCAGTTTAATGATCTAAAATTGGACTTGTTTTGAAAACAATTTTTCCCTCTTTCCTGGCCTTCAACTCAGGGTGGCTCGACCACTTGCCTCTAACACATGTAACGTGGATGTCACTAGTCAAGAGGAAGGGGATGCCCTGGGCAGATTTGAAGGCTGGTAAAGCCCTCCTCTGAACAGAAGTCATCCCTCTGTAAAATGTTAACCTTTCCAAAGTACAGCATTACCATTTTTGCAACAGTGTGTGTTGCTGTCCCATCCTCAACACGCCCTTTCTCCTGGCTCCAGCTGTCCCCTACCACGGATCTTTCAGTGGGTCTCTGTAGGAGATCCTGGAGGTTGACTTTACAGTGCCTGATCTAAAGCCAAGGCAGCTGGAGTAAGAATTTAAGGTCTAATCCAGTATTTTCAAATTTAACAGTTTGATCATTTGAAAATACATGTCTTTTAAACACTACTTTTCTCTGTGCATAGTCAGTATTTAGACTTGAGATGTAAACCTACTCCACTTGACTGAATAAACAAAAGAAATATTTAATGCTTACTGTAACATAAAGTTTGCGACAAATCTGAGAACAGAGAACATTTCCCATCAAACTATTCTGGGATCTTCAGTATCTTGACTAAGCTGGGACTTTTGGAGCAAAACTAAGGATATCCTATAGAACTCCCTGTGCTAGTACATCCAGAGACGCGTGCAGAGGACAAAAGGCAATGACTTTTTTCTAATGAACAAAACATTTGATATGTGATGTCATAGCTTTCCTGGATTAAAAATACAGTAACAGTCTTTACTGTTGCTTTTTGCTAAACCAGTTTCTTGTCCAATGCTTTCTAAAAAGAAAATTGCAGAGCTTGTCCACATATCTAACAAATGGCTCAGTTTTCAGGGATACCTGACACGCTGTAGAAATCTACCCAGTGCTTTTGCAGGTTTATTTGATAATCAAGATGTTTATTTTGATTGTTTCCTTCAACTTAGGTTTAGGCTCTTAATTTGAGAGGTTTATTTCAATAAATTAGTAGTATTTTTTGAGCGATTTTCTCAGGAAACAAGTTTTCAGCATTTCCAACTGAGAGCTTTGCAGCTCAGATACTTGGAAAATTACCAGTGACAGGTTTCTGCAGTGCTGCCCTCTCTGACAGACCCCCAGAATGGCAGGTTGTGTTTTACGTGGCTTTATTAAGTACCTTACGACAACTGTCCTTTTCTGTGGCTTCTGCTTTCTTAGTGTGTAAATTCTCAATTTAATCAGTTGCAGCAGCGTTTTCTCTGTTTTTTGTAATTGGTACTTTGTGGCCAGGTGCTTGAGCTGACACAGCGCAGTGCTGCTTAAACACGGTGCTATGTCCAGGCTAATAGAGCCTGTGGTTAAAGGGCTAATTAGTCGGGCTAGAGAGCTGTGCTTGTGGTACGACCCACCTCTGAGCTCCAGGCAGCCCTGCAGTGTGACGTGTAGCCATGTCTCCAGTTGCTGAAAGACACACAGCATTTATACAACATATCCACACCCTCCCACCTGTCAGTACTTCCAGGCATAAAATGCACATAACGCTTTATGTGGCAGGTTGTATCACGGGAGGAAAACTTGAAAGGGTTTTCAATTCTAACTGGTGCCACATTTCAACATTGTGCCCTGTTATAAGTATTCTGCCCAAACTGTAGATACGTTTTTAATGGAACTTTTATGGTTTTGCCTACTAAATATGTTTTGTTTCTTTGGGATAATAAAATCCTTAGCCCCTGTATCTAAGAATAAACACCCTTACTAGAAAATTACCCAGTTATGTAGACACTAGTGATTGTGAATAAAGGGAATATTTCAATCTAATATGTAATAAATGTTGAAGAACAAAGCTGTTGATATAGTCAGAAAGGGAAAAATCACTTCAGGTTGAATTAGGACACTACACGCTTCCCTTGCACTCAAAATCCATTTAGATGCCTGAGTGGCTTAACTCATTCTGCCGTTTGACATGGAGCTAAAGTTTTTCAAATTGCATGCATTAGCTCTTTCTGGGCCTTTCTTTCTATCAAAACCATTTGGCAGGACAAGACCATGGGCTCCTCGCTTCAAAGCTGTAGGATGGGGAGATGAAGGAGGAAATCTGGCCTTTAGAGCGGTCTGGGGTTTGGAAGAGGTTGTTCCAGGAAGGTGAAGGGCTATATACTTTTCACATTAACAAATTCCACTGAGATGATATTTGGCTCTTATATGGGAATTTGACTGTTTTTACCAAAAAAAAAATGCAACCCTTTAACTGGGCCTGAGCAGTACTGTACATCTAACTTCTCCCTAGTTTTATAACTTCTAGTTTCACTTGCATCATTATATTCAGCTTTAATTCACATTAGAAGAAAAGGAGGGGATGAAACCAAACCCTGTATGTCTTCACAGTGATTTCTGTTATCAGAAATGAACCACTGGGGTGAGTCTCTGAGAACATCACTGTCAGTAGTTAAGATATTTTCAACATGGAGTTAAATACTTACAGCATTGACAGTAGCTGGAAATACTTCAGTGGTTACTGTTGAAGTCATTAGTTTAGCTGAAGTAATGCTGGCATGTTTTCCCTCTGGGTAGAATTCCTCAGTCAAATTGTCTCCTCCTTGCCAGACCATATTTGATATCTTCAGGTTTGGAGACTGGATGTTTTCCAGTAATTAATGGCTTTTCTCAGCTATAGATTGAAATTATTTCCTTTTGTGAATGAGTCCAATATCCAGTAGTGAAGCTATTGAATTCCAGAGGATTTATATAAGATAACTTACAAATAGAAGTAATATCAAAACGACATTGTCGCCAAGCCACAATGAAGCTGTGTGGGCCATTTTAGAAGATGCTTAGTTCACATGTAATTTTTGACAAGACTGAAACTGTATTGACTTGGAAAAAAACTCAAAAATCTATTCTCTGCTATTGGTGTTATCTTCTTCTAGTGACCTAACCTTAGCATTAACTTAGAGCAATACAGGCCCATGCGTCTCATAGATTAGTATTAGGTCACCTCATCTAACCTCCTGCATAGTATAGCAATCAAATCTCATCAAGCTACTCATCTTGAGTGCTGTAACTTGGGTTTGACAAAAGTACATCATGAACTCAATGTCTGCGATGCCCAGACTAGACTCCTCAAAGTACTTCGTCCACTCAGAGAATAATTAGCCTGTGGTTTCAGAAATCAATGAATACTGTTCCACAATGGAAAAAAAATAGCTTTTCCTGTAGTCACCATCTTATGGCCTTCCATGTTATTTGAGCTATTACTTCTCTCACAGCAATTTTACCACATCTTTTATTGTATTCTGCTTTTTAAACCCAAAATGGAACATAATACAGATCTGAAAGCTAAAAGCAAGAAATGTTTTTACTACTGTTTCGTATATTTTACAGCAAATTATTTTCCAAAGGATAAAATTTATTGAAGATAATGTAGTACAATGACACCTGCACTTTAATGTACCACCTATTTCTAAGGAGCAGATTCAAAAGCATGAAGAGGGACTTCTAGTTAAATGCTGATGAGCTTGGCTGTCCTTTCTACATATGGATCTGTTCTTGTTGCCCAAATATAGATTTCCTACTAAACCTCTTAAATCTTGTTATATCGTGATTTAGCAAGAACTTTCTCGGTAGAGTTCAATTTTTCTTATCCCTTCTAAAAATGCTGCTAAGATGGTAAATGTAAACTGACAGAGTTTATCTCCCCAGGGCCAGGAAGGAAGTCTGGAAATGTGAGACATAAGAACTCATGCTCATCCTGACTTTGAGCCCTGTGTTTCACTTGCTGTTATGCAGGGCAGTGCTGAGATCACCACCTCTGAGTGATGGCCCTCATGTAACTGGCCGTAGGAGACATCCAAGTAGTCAGTGGGGATTAGATATGCACAGAGTCATCCTGACATGCTTGTACTGCCTTTCTTTCAATGCGTTTAACGTCTGTTGAGTGTGGTTCAGATGGATCCCAATATCTGGTGCAATCTCTTTGCAGCTAGTGGGGAAAAGTTTCCTCTACAGGAATACAGTTTACAGACTCTGCTGGAGGATGCAAAAGAAAGTTTGGATTTAAAAAAATAACAGAATATGCTATACTTAGATATTTTTGTTCAGAATGTTCTGCAAACAGAGCTTTTAGAAATTAGTTTTGGAAATAACAAAAAAAGGTACGCTGAGAATTAAACAACTTTGAGTCCTTTTTTCCTGAATGCTGTTATAGAGTGGCTGCTGTACTATTGAGGGGATATGTGTGCACAGCATAAATAAATCATGGTATTTATTTATAGAAACTGAAGAAAGGGTTAAACAGTGCAATCAAGATTTCAGCCTCACATTCAGCTATACTGACTTCATGGTCTTGATTCTATGCCAACATTATGGTAAACAGAAAATGCAATGAGAAATCCGCAAGAAATGACAATGCAGAATGGTCTTGCTGTAGGTTGTCTGGCTTTTGTTTGAGTTTGTGGTTGTTTTGGTTTGTTTTGGTTTTTTTTAAATATGGTTCTATTTGCAGTGCTTAAACAGAACTTCTACTTGGGTTGCCCATTCATTTCTGCATTTATCCACTGGCAAGTCCCTCACAGGAATGTTCCGCTGTGCTGCTCACTTTCCTTTAAGCAAAGATATTCTGATTGTGCATGTGCTGTTTTATGTTTCAGTTAAAAAACAATTTTCAGTGAAAACAAGCAAGTTAGCAACAAAAGTGAAAGCTTGATCGAGAATGATGTCACTTAATAATAGGGAATGTTCTAAAACTCTTCTGGTGGTAGCACTAAGAAAAACATTGACACCTGCACATCGGCACTTCAAATCCAGTATATTCCCCTTCAGCTGCACCTCACCTCGTCTCAGTTCCATGTTTTTGAAGAAGGCAAACCAAGAAACTGGTGATATGTCTCAATTACACTTTGACTAGTCCTTGAGTAGTAAGCTTGACATGGGGTGTCTGCCACCATGTTGAGGCTGCATGTTGGTAATTAGCTCTGTGTGGGGTGAAGGATGGAAGGAAGAGCAATGAGGTCTTCATTCTTGACTCTTGGCAGACTTTGCTTCTTTGCTTCTATAAAAGCAAAAATGCAGGTTAATGGGAGCCACTCCTTGGACTTCAGTGAGTTTGGGGTCAGGCTCTGTTATAGAAGCAGACTTTTCACACACTTAAACCAAAAATGAGCATGTTCTGCTCGCTCAGAAGTAAATGCAGAAACAGTCCTGCTATTTCAGAGCCTGCCACAAGAAGGAGTGATAGAGCAGGTCATTACTGAGGGAAATCCTTCAGAGGTAAGAGACGAACCTGAGGTTGCCCATCTGCCCACTCTAGGAAGGACTTGGGCAAATAGGTCTTAATTTCTGCCTCCCAAATGTATAAGGCAGTCAAATGAAATGACAGGAGATGGTTCCCATTAGCTCGCATTAGAAGTATTTTTAACATAGATCTAGCTCTATGCCTGGATAATTACTTTTTAAACCATTACAGAGCTCTGTGTACTTTCTCGTTTGTGTCCACCACCATGTGCCATCTGTGCAACGAACTCGCAAGCCTCACAGTGTCACCGGCATCAAGTTTTGAAACTGCCTATTGTGCTCTGCCAAGGGCTCCCAGACCAGCACGATGACAATCCTCCAAGAGCATCTGGGTGCTTCCAGCTCCTGTCACAGGAGCTATTGCTGTGTGGTGTTCAAGACCCTAAGACTTTGTCCTGTGTGACTGAAGGAAAAGTCCATATCCTGACAGAGAGTAGCATTATTTCTTATCGCAGCCTTGTAGAGAGCTTGATAAAGCTCATCAGATAATGCTTAATATTCCTCTGCTTCATTTGAACTGTGTTGTCTCTCACCCTCTTCTTCACATCTTGCTTATCCATACCATAATGGGGCCACAGTGGTTTTCATGTATAAGCTGTAAAGAGGTGATGCACTTCCCGACTGTGTTTTCTGAAGAAATATTTTTCTTATTTTCTTTTGAAATTTGGGAAATAGCTGCCTGGAACTCTTTCATCCCTCTTAACCAAACTGTTTGCTAAGCTGTTCTCCTTCTATTTTATCTCTTGCTTGAGACCAAAATGTTTAGATTTGGGTGGTGACGTCTGACTCGTTCACATCCTGTCAGATGGGAGCCTTGAGTTGTTTGAGCTCTCTGTATGGCTAACCAGGACATGCATGTGACTGGAATTGAAAATGGTATTAATGTTTTATCCTCTCCTATTCAGTGTCTATAATCCAGTTTTCTAGATAATTTACTTGGTCATCACTCCTGACAACCAAAGGCAGTTTGAGAACTTCAGCTGACCATCTTCACCCTGGATTGTTTCCATTTCACTCATGACTCCTCACTATCTCTGACAATATTCTCCTACAGGCCCTCTCCTTCTTTAGCTTTGCATTTTAACAGCTCATCAGATCAGGTGCTTGGCTGGTGAATTAATGCCAAATTCCTGGGAGAAAGGCAGGAGGGGAGCCTGGAGTGCTCCAGGTGCAAGGAGGTCATGGTCTGCTTCCCTGGAGAGTGAGTGGCAGCTCCTGCTCCCTTGTGCTCTTCGCCTCCACCCCTGACAGGTGCCCGAGACCCTGCTCACCATATCAGCAGAGGGTGCCTGACCAGCTCTGAGTTTTGCCTGTAACAGAAGGGGTGAACCTTCACAGCACTCACAGGTCTCCCCCTCAGGATTCAGTCAGGGAAGGGGTGTCAGCGAGACAATAATACGTAATTTGGAGTTTGGACACCCACACTGAAGCTCCCCACTTGCAGCTGCCCAGCTCTGAAGCTTTCTTGCTGGGTCTCTGCTGTCAGTGCAGCTCTAAATCCTGCACTGGGGGAGTGGGGGGCTGCTGCCGCTGCCTGCAGTGCACCTGAGTCCTGTTCTCAAGAGGAGACTGAGCTGGGGAAAAGATAGAACAGGGATTCTCAACTTCACACCTCCCTCTGTTTCACTAATTTGAGCACTCTGTTCCTTTTTTTCCCCTGCAGATGCTTGTCTGGATAAATGTTTTGTTTCTAGTTAAGGAATAGCCCTTTTACAGATTTCCCCCCTGCTATTCTTCACATATGAGTGAACACAAATTATAGATTTTCTTCTTTTTGATTCTTCACAAGTGTTGAAAAGGCAGGTTGTTCTGTGTGGCTAAACAAATGACAATTTCATCACTGGCACTTACCCAATAATAAATGCTTTTCATGTTTAATTTGTAATGTCTGAAAATATCAGCAAAAGATGAGGGAAGTAGTTTAGATAATATATTAACCTCTCCAAACCCTGTCCATTCTCTGAAGCTCAAACTGAGTGTGTTTTGAATATGTAGGAACATGCCTTTCCTTCTTCTTGTAGAATGTTCTGCCCTGTTCCTTAAACTGAGACTATGGATTTTTTTTGTTATGAAGCCCTTTCATTCAGCCAGACATGCAAGAACTGCTGATTTAGAATCATCTCTGTGTATACACATGATCTGTGAAAAATGTGAGAGAAAATATTTGTTTGCTGAATTAGAGACTTCTGGGAGACCAGCTAGCTGCAGAGACATCAAGTTTAAACCAGTTAAAAACTCCTGGCAAGCTATTAAAACATCCTGAGAAGGCATTGCAGAGAGCTCTTTCACAGAGGTGGAGTTAGGAAATCTTAGCAAGACAGAGCTTGTAGTGGCAAGATGTCTCATGCAGCAACTGCATAGTCTCCTGCCCCAGCGTAGGACAAAGATGAATCGGGCCCTTTATGAAACCAATTCATATTTAAATAAGAGTTCCAGCCCAGTTCTGCAGTCTCAGGCAGTTTTTCTAAGCATCTGCTCCTTCATGCTGATTTAGACCAAACTTGAATGCTGAATCTTTGGAGAATCATAAACAAATTGTGTTAAATTGCCATTAATGGAAGCACATCGCAAGGAAGGAAAGGCAAGGCTGTTAATGATATTGCTGTTCTTAACTGAGGCTGCGATGGCTGTAGACGCGCAGTCCTGCAGCACAGAAGTAATGTATGTAAGATCAGCCGCTGTTCTGAGACCTCCAGACAAACTGAGCACAGCAGGGTGAGTGGCGCTGGAATTTGTTTTACAGGAAGCCTTTCATTTCCTTGCTTTTGAGGGGTTAAGTGAGGCACTTCAAGTACTGTTCTCCCATGAGGGTTGCAGGAGGGAAGGGTAGTTTTTCGTTTCCCCCGGGGGCTCCATAGCAGCTCTGGCAGCAGAGGCTGCTGTCGAAAGAGAACAGCCGGATGCAGTGAATCAATGTATTCCCCAGCCACTCCAGCTGCGTTTCCTTCCTACCAGCGCTGTCCACTTTTCAGACTCCTGTGTCCAATACTGGTCCCCAGCCCCATGCTGCAACTGCCGTTCATGATAGACAGGTAAGCCCCAGAGGCCTCTAACCTTGGTTTCAAAAGGCCTGGATAGGGGCAAATTTAATTTTTGGTGTTTTAATTGCTTGTTTATGTCATCTGGGCAATGGACTGAATAGGGTGTGAATGTGGTATACAGTTTGTGTACAGACTGTAGTACACAGTAGTGGCCTCAGTATGACTTGCATATGGTCCGTAGTAACGTCAAGCTTTGATTAAACTTATGAAAAACACGCCGTCGGGCCTATGCTTGTTTAGGCATGGCCTTGGGAAAAATCAGGTTATCAAATTCGAGCTCTGTGAGGAGTTCTTAATTTATTAAAATCCTTTTCTGGAATGTCAAGGTGTTGAAAGAGTTCATCTGCAAGAGCCAGATTTCTGCTGCCCTGGGAAGCCTGTTGCCCCTCTGGCCAGCCTGGCTGCTTACCCATGTCAGAGCCTGCGAAGAACCCGACCCGTGGCACAGGCTGCAGAACTGGGGCCCCTGCCAAAGCACCAGAAGTGTGCTCTCCCTGTAGCAAGGCCCAAGTAGAAAGCCTTGGGAGACGTAGGCCTGACTGGCAGATATCTGGATGTAATTTATACCCCTCGGTGACAGGGGAAGACTTCCACCAGTGCCCAAAGTTTTTAGTGGAACTACTCAATCCTAAACCGATGGTCTTCTCATTTTCAAGAGACTAGTAGAGATATGATTACATGCAGGCAGTAGCTGATTCCATCTAACCATGATTATATTTATGTACAGTAAAATACATAGTAACTGCATTTTTAAGGTGAAAATGGAGAAATGGGTTTATTTTACACCTCTATCATGTAAGCATCCTACCAATATTCAGGTACACATACATACATATTACTGTATCCACCCATCTTTGGGCTATTTAACCCAAATTTCCTAGAAAATTATTTATAACCTTCCTTACATTATGATTTTTAATGATGAAACTTTAGATCAAAACCATAAAACAAACAAAAAAAAGCCCTAGCAACCTACTCCCCAATCCCCAGCTGTCATTTCTTAAGACAGTTCAGCTATTCAGGGAATGTCTTGTGTATTAAACAGACTTGAATGCATCATTACCATTTAGCCACCACAATTAACCTTGTCATTTGGCCAATCTCATCTCTAAAAGTCTCCAAATTTTTCATCAGTTACTGGAAAAAAAAAAATCTTTAAAATAATCTGCATTCCTGAAACACTGTCTGCAGTGTTAAATGAGTGTCTGTGCCAGAAGTGAATGCATGGGCCATAATTAAATTAGATAGCAACAAAATAGGTTGATTATATGCTTGTTGGACAGGTAATTCTCTAAAAAAAAAAAAAAACAAACAAACCCTAAAACCAAAATATTTTTCCATCTATAAATCCTGTTGTTTTCTTCGATGTCCTTTAAATCGCAAATCAAATACTACTATTAATCATGTAATATTTGGAAAATTACTTTAGCCTCTGCTCTTCACGTTGAACTACTGTCTGAAGAAAAAGTTTAAGTTGTTTACAGAGAGAACTAGAAGATATTTTTGCCATCATTGTTGAACTTGTAAAATATTTTGTGTGAAATTAGGCAGATTAAACACATGTAGTCAAAGTGTACATGAAACTCTTTTTTAATTGAAAATTACTTCTTCATTTGCCTTTCTCATTAACCGAGTAGTTTTCCATAGTGAGCACCACCCTGAGCCTACTTACGTCAGCGACTTTGATATCATTAATTTCAGTGGAAGCAGGATGTGGTCCAGTAAATTATCCCCCAGCATGGTCTGCTCAGTATTACATTAGACCATGGGAAAAATGAAAAGACAGCTCCTTAAGAATTTAACTATTTAAAATATTCATTCTGGTTTGTTTTGTAAGTTACTGCTATAATTTCTCAATGTTCTAAAGATTTCTTAAGTTATCCGAAAGCTGCTCTTAGTAGACAAGCCCCTGAGGCAATATAGTCACCATCAAACCCCTTACAGACATCCTAAATTCTGAGGAAAAACACCAATAATCCAGTAAAGTTAATTAAGCATAATTGCAAAGAATTGGTTGATGACCACTGCATGAGTCATTTTAATATTGCTTATAAACTCTTTGGACCACCTGAAAAAGGTCATATTGCTGGATTTTGAAGACAATAGTTGAACGCCCAGGAAACAGGTTTAAAAGAAACATTTTTGCCTGTAGCTTTTCTCTCCTTGTCTCTTTATTCCTCTGGTTTGAATGAGGTCCTAAAGTCGTCAGCGTCCTTTTACTTTTCATCTTCCAAGACTACTATTTCATGAGCTTTCCAAAGTGAGCATATGTGTTTTTCTAGGATGTATAATACTCTCTCAGGACCAAGTTAACTGATAGGATAGTCTGCTTTTTTTTTTTTTTTTTTTGGCATTAAATGCCCAGAATCCAGGAGCAAAGTGAGGTAGTAAAAGAGCCAAACTGACACACACAAATGATATGTGAAGAAGTGGACCTTGTTACCAAGATTTTGTTCTGACACCTGGTCTCTGAAATGCCACGTGCCAGACTGGATTTTTCGTATTCTCATGCTTTGCTTTTGAACATGGACAACATGATATTATTTCCTCTCTATCATAATTTCTCTTTAATTTAACTTGGTTTTACTTTGATAAGACCTAAGTCTTATACCTCTACTGCACTCCTATGAATATCAAAGCTGTAGAATAAATATTGCTGATGTGTGTTGGCACAGTACTTTTATACTTGGATTCCTCATTAAATTACATTCAGTTTTAGTTATAATGAGCATAATTCATTTGATATTGTTGACCCAAACTCTTCTGAGGAAAGCTGTAGTTCTGAATTGATATTTGTATCTCTGAGTCAACTGAGTAACATTCAAAATCATGTCAGACTTCAAATCATGTCAGACAAAAAAAAAAAATGTTCTGTTCCAGGGTTATGTTGGGGGTTGTGACTAAGTTATATTACAGGAATATATTCCTGGAACACTTTGCGGCTCTTGCTGTACTTTAAATCTTACCGCTGCCCTAGCTTGCCTGACACTTTACTTATCTGTACCCTATCTTTGTAAACATGTTATGAGAACACTATCAGGAAAGCAAAAGCACCTTCCTGAAACTCATCCTTGTGTGTCTTTTCTGAAATCATATTTCTTCTCACTGTCATGCTCCTTATTCGTTCTTCTTCAATAAATTGTTATTTCTCTTGCTGTTATAATTCTCTCCTGTCATTCATTGTGAGTACCTTTTGCTTGAAAACAGGAACAAAATCCCAGTAGATTTCAGGAAGCATTTAGCTTGTTTCCTTTCTCAAAATGTAGAAAATGGATAACTTCAATCAGAGTGTCATCTTCTTTGGGAGAGCATGATTTGTTTGTTGCAGAGTTTTGGGGTGCTCAGTATTCTGGGTGTTACTCTCAGTTTGATAGGTAGAATGTCTGGATAAGGAAGCTTTTGAAATTTTTCTCTATTTGGTCTGAAAAGTATTCAATGGACAACAGAGACCTTGGAAGATTCTAGAGAGGAAACAGTTTTATTGAGTCATTGCAGATCAACTGTACAGTTCAAAGCACGAGTTTATGATTTCATTTAACCTTTGATCATGGTAGCTGGATCCCCATGCTCATGACGATAGCACATGCAGAGGCTTTGCAGAGATGAAGTGGTCTTAAAACTGGTGTGTATATTTCCTTTTTCATGTATCATTGGAGGCATGGGATTAGCCCTGTAAGAGAGATCACGTAAATTTACAGGTACAAAAACCATGACTTCCACAGCAATTGCTAAGAGGTAAAGATCAAGCCATTAACCTTCTTTGGTGTTAGGGAATGAAGTGAGTGACTTCTTGATATCCTTTTGAGCTCTATTTTCTACGATTCTAAATTTCCAGATGCATCCCTGAGGTGACTCTCTACCTGTAGATTTTTGGGTAGCAAAGAAATGTTGTTAAATACAACCATGGCAGAACATGTGCTTGTATCAATCCTTTATTCCAAGTGAATATCCAGTTAAACCTTTCACTTCAGCATCCCACAGGTTTTCCCATTTGTTAACTCACATAGGATGAGGGCAGAAGAGTGCTGTTGAAAACCTGATTACGTTTTTGTCAATGGGAAAACTATATAGACAAACACGAAGAGTGCCAGCTCAGCATTCAAAATTTATATAAATAAAATACCAGAGGCCAAATTAGACTTTTACTTTACTGTTTTCTTCAAACGGCAAGTGCAAATATATTTCTCCATAATTTATGTCTTGACAGATGATAATGAATGTGCAAATGCTACTCAGCTTTGTGGAGAGCATGCCAACTGCACAAACACGGTGGGAAGTTATTTCTGTACATGTGTGCCTGGCTTCAAATCCAGCAACGGTCAACAAACTTTTATACCTAATGATGGAACCTCCTGCGTGGGTAAGTTGCTAATATCTACCAGCTACCTTTACATTTTCACTTTTCTCTTAGTGTGTCTGCTAGTTACAGAAACCCAGCAAAACGCTTTCAGATTGGTGAAGTTTGGAGTCCGGATGTACAATTCCTACGATTTGGACGGGTACAGACTTAATATTCCAGTTCAGGCCCACACTTTTCACTGATAACACAGCAGATGCCATTGCTTTCAGCAACAATTCCATCTTGTATCTGCTTGCAATATTTTTATTGACTTGCTAGAGTTTTAGGCAATGAATATATAGAAGATAACACAGAAACCCTCAATCCACCTATTTATGGCACAAAAAAATCTGTGAGGAAGGTGGTCATAACCTTAAAACAAAGCAGAGTGAGAAAGCATTCTGCTTTCAGGTCACTCTGGATCAACAAAATTCCCTATACATTTAACCTATTATGCCCCAAATATCTTTTGTCTGGGGGCTTGGGTTGACATATTTTGGGTAATTTTTCAAGTCTGATCAAAAGCAATGAGCAAGATCAGTAGTTATCCTACCTCCTGTGCCATCCATCAGCCTCTGTTTCTGTAGCAGTTGATGCAACATGTTCAAGATTACAGGGGAGGAAAAAGTTCTGTGGAAAAATGTTATTTCTGAACAACTGTGGAATCCTTTAGGATTTCCTTTGAATGGAAGAACTGTAACTACTTCTCTTTTTTCAACCTCCTAGTAATTTTCTCTGTATGCTGCAGCAGTCCTCAGGGAATGGGAAAATGAGAAATAAATCTATTGCCCTTTACACCTTTATGCTGACTGTGTCTCGTTCTAGATATGTCTCCTGTGAGCTTGTAAGTGCTGACAACCTCTCTTCTTACTGCTCTTAATATCAGTAGAATGGCTGCATATTAAGCCAGAAAGTGATCTAATCAACATTTCTTGCCCATTGCTCACATTCATCTAAAAGAGCTCTGGTTTATCCAGCCACTATGAATCGTTCTTAAATTAGCTGGGATTGAGACTGTTGGCACGTTGAGCTGTAAATATTCTCTCCATTTCTGGTCCAGGCTTTGATTTTTACATTATGATATTTCCCCAGCTTCAGAAGTTTTATCTTCAAAATTATTTCTCTGACTGGTTTTGTGTCACTTTTTTTTTTTTCCCTTCCTTCCCTCTTTGCTGGGCAGACTGATCTTTTCTTATCCTCTACTAGGGGTTAGTTTGCCACTTTTCTTCTCCATTTTGCAAATCCATATGGGCGGAGCTGAGAGCTTCCAAAACTCATATGGAAATAAAAAATTACCAGTGGGCACCATTTCTCATAAAACAAGTGTACTAATTACTGTACCAAGCAGTGAGTCCTAAAGACAACCTCTTGATCCACAATTAATTTTCTACTTTATCTGTCAGAGAAACCATAATGGGATAATTTTTACCCAATGGATCTGCTGCTACAGGTAGGAGATATGACTTGCATGCAAGCAACTAACAATAGTGTAGTCAGAGTGTACTACAGCTGAAGCAAACACTGAAGTTGTCATTGTAAATAGAATCATTTACGATGAAAAAGACCTTTAAAATCGTTAAGTCCAGCCATTAACCTAACACTGACGAGTCCACCACTAAACCATGTCTGTACGCATCACATCTACATGTCTTTTAAAAGCCTTCAGGGATGGTGACTCAACCACTTTCCTGGGCAGCCTGTTCCAGTGCTTACCAGCCCTTTCATTCCTAATATCCAATCTAAACCTCCCCTGGTGAAACTTGAGGCCATTTCGTCTTGTCCTGTTGCTCGTTACTTGGGAGAAGAGACAGACCCTCACTTTGCTACAACCTCTGTTCAGGTAGTTCACAGAATCACAGGATGTCCGGGGTTGGAAGGGAGCTTGAAAGATCTTCTAGTCCAGCCCCCCTGCCAAAGCAGGATCACCTAGAGGAGGTCACACAGGAACATGTCCAGGCAGGGTTTGAATGTCTCCAGAGAAGGAGACTCCACACACTCCCTGGGCAGCCTGTGCCAGGGCTCTGTCACCCTCACAGGGAAAAAGTTTTTTTAAATATTTTTGTGAAACTTCCTGTGCTCCAGCTTGCACCCATTGTTCATTGTCCTGTCGTTGGATATCACTGAGAAGAGCCTGGCTCAGTCCTCCTGACACTCACCCTTGACATATTTATAAACATTAATGGGGTCATTCCTCAGTCTTCTCCAAGGTAAAGAGACCCAGCTCCTTCAGCCTCTCCTCACAAGGGAGATATTCCACTCTCTTCATCATCTCTGTGGCTCTGTGCTGGACTCTCTCCAGCAGTTCCCTGTCTCTCTTGAGAGACATCCAAGCCATGACCAGACAGTTTCTCTGGGAGAGTACTGTGGGAAACCATGCCAAAGGCTTTACTAAAGTCCAGGTAGACATCCACTGCCTTTCCCTCATCCACTGAGTCACCTTGTCATAGAAGGAGGTTAGGTTAGTTAAGCAGGACATGTCTTTCAAAACCCTATGCTGACTGGGCCTGATCACCCGGTTGTCCTGCGTGTGCTGCATGATGACACTGAGGATGATCCACTCTCAAGAGAGTGGATCGAAAGAAAACTTGGGACAACCAGAATGCTGACCAGAATGCTGCCTTTTGTGTTGAAGGTTAGTGGTATTTCATCCATGTTATCAGGCAGAATTGATGAAGAAGTGACAGTGAAATATGGAGGTAGAGGAGGAACTGGAGTGTAGGAAGGGAGAGAGAGAAAAGGAAAAAGAGAAAGGAAAGAGAGAGGGAAAAAAAGAGGTATACAGAAATGTGATATTTCTGAAGATGATATTTATCTGCTGTCCTGAATGTAAGCTATTAAAAACTATTTACTGTGTAAAAGCTGTGCTTTTCCCTTAGACTACACATTTTATTGAACGTTCGGCTGCAGATAAAGAGGTGAAATATAAACCTACTTTTTTTCTCCCCAGTCAACACAGTAAAAAACATTAAAATGACCATCCATGAAATGCAAGTGACATCCGTGCCACTCTGCCTTTTCCAGGAACACGTTATTAGTTTTCTTCAGGTATTTCTGAGAATGCTGGGAAGGCACCATTTTCCATCACATCTTTTTCTTTAAGGGAGTTGTACAGTGGATGGGATATGGCATTATGCCACATTGCTAACTTTTCTTTTACCCATGCCATTTGTAGACTTTTTAATTTCTACTTCATGTGTGCTGCTGCCTTCCACAGTGTGGAAACATGGGGAGGGAACATCTAGTCCTTTGCAATTGGACTTTTCAATCACTTGCAAGCTACTAATAAGCTGAAGGTATAATGTAGACATCAAGCTGTCTTGACTGACTGGTGAGGAATCAAAGCGATGTAGGTACAATCCAGTAATTGGCAAGACTGAACATAATAACTGTTCTCAGTGCTTTTAATTTAATTGGAATTTCCTTGCGTGCTACAGTAAATGAGGAGTGACAAAGCACAGAAATAAAATAAAAGGTTATAAATCTATTTTCACACTAGCCTAAGTGGTGTTGGTGATATTATTTTTCTGATCAGAGCTATTATAAAAGCTTCAAAGTTCGGCTCCAGGATTTGTTTTGGATATTTATTAAAAGGCCGGGGCTTTTTTCAGAGCGGGGGCAAATGCTCCTCTATATAAAAAGCTGCTGGTCTGCAACCTTTGCTCAGGAACGTATTTTGTGAAGACTGTTCACGCAAGCCTTGGCAGCCCAGTCCTGCTCCCATGGTAGATCAAGGAGGACAGTTTGAGATCCTTGCCCCAAAGCTCCAGTAAAATTGGATAGCTGAAAGCACTGGCAAGCTGTTGTCTGTGTGTGGTCTAACAATTGCATATTCAGTTGAAAAGGCATAACTACAAAATAGAAAGAAACAAAAATCTACAGCTACTGCACACGATATTTCAAAGGAGGAACTTAAAAGCCGCATTCTTGCAACAGTCACAAATTGTTGGCCGCCCCTGACAATCTCATTGATTTAAAAGCTGATTAGTACCTTGCAAGATCAGGCATATTGCCTTTTAGTTTTGTCATCCAGGAGTTGTGGGTTTTTTTCTCCAGGAAACAGTAAATTAGATAGATGTGATATGGTGTCATTCCATATGGACAGCTCAACTGTAGAAATTCTATTTGCATTTACTCAATAGGGTGTCTCTATCAGATTTTAAACAGCCGTCTTGTTGCTAGAGATATGTCTGGATGCTTGAGTTTCTGCTGTAGTTCTGGATAATCCCGACTTCTAACTGAAATCTCCATTACACTTAAAATCTGACATAATTACAAAAAGAAGGGTAATTTGTGTGACTGCCCAATAATGACAAATTAAAGGTTCATGAAAAGTAAAAAAAGTCATAATAATTTTGACATCTTTGCATCAGTAAATCATATGGAAACCTGATATCTAGCCACAGTAGTCTGGAAAGCAGTCAAATATTTATTCATTTATTTATTTATTATAAGTCATTGTAAATTTTAGCAGAGATTGATGTAATTTTCTGGTGGTTTAGCACTGCATTACATGCTGAATATCTTGTTATGAGGCACATGTCCTTGTCTGTGTAGCTGATGAGGCTAAAGACATCTTCAGTATAAGCCTGATGTGTGTTCTTGTTCTACAAACTGGTATTGTCATAGTGTTCACCCTTGCCCTTTCAACTTATTCAAAGTTTTTCTGCCTTACACAGGGTCACACAGCAGAGCACTGACAAGCAACTACTTGTTTCAAAAAGAGCTTTATGATTTACTGATGTTAGAGGTTATTTAAATGCCAAGAGTAAGAACTTCAGCCTTATGACTTTAAATGACAGTGTTTAATTATGAAGTAGCTTGTGTGTAGCACTATATCACGCTTTTTCCCTGCCTTTTCTTCACTTTTGATGGATTCATTGATGTGCAATGTGGTTATCTCTGTGATTCCTGAGGTCACAGAAACCCTACAAATGCAGCTAATGCAAAACTTGACTCATTAAAGGGAGACATTTGCAGTTTGGGGCACTAAATAGAGAAACAAACTTCTGCCCTAATGCTGATAATTATAATTTAACTTAATACTTCAAGTTTCAGTGCTTGCACCAACCCAGTTGAACACAGAGCCTCCTTGGTGGCTCTCCCTGAGGAGCTGAGGTGGTTGTGCTGGGGAAAGCAAATCATCTCCAGACCCACCTCTCCTTCCCATCTGTGCCATGTGCAAATCTGAACAGCTTTTCAATGGGAGCTTCTGAACCTCAGCCTTAAAATACAACATTTCGGGTGCAAATCAGAGCCACTGCTCAGTGAGGAAAATAGGGATATGAAAGTGAGATGGGACCTCAACCATCTCCTTGAACCTCAAGATGACCTCTAGGATTACAAGCAGAAGAAGGGGAGCTGGGTAATTAGGCACAAACCAGCAAAAACTGTATGGATGCAGAAACTGTTGGGATACTCTATTAGCAGTTCAAATGCATTTCACAGTTGCCCCATATAAATAAAATAAAATTAAATAAAATTCGTCTGATTATTTATGGAGGCTCTCTTGCCATTAATAAAGAATGTTCTACAAAGTTACCAAAAATGCTGGCCAAATAGGCAGATGGTATCCTTCAGACATCTTTCTGCATTCCCTAGGTATATCCACAGACACACAGTGTATTTTTCCATTTTCCCACAATTCCCGTTTCTCTAGCAGGCTTATTTCATATATATTATTGCTCATTTCTGTTCAACTCTTTTTTGAAAACTACCAAGAATTTTGTATCAAAACAACAGTTCCTGGATGCTGATGGTGCATTTCCAGCCCCTTCTACCTGCTTTCTGACTGTCCTTAACACCCATCCAGCTGTGCAAAGGCATCCTGTTAATTCAGATAGCTGTTCTCTACAAATTGATTAGTCAGTTCTTCTTTTTCACCAATTTCTGTCACAAATTCAATGTTGTGCCAGTTCTTAGCTTAGGTTGTCTTCCTCTCTTGGTTCATCCATTCTTGTCTTTACCTTTAGTATTCTTCAGGTCAGTTCTCAGGCTGTTCCTTTAAATCTGCTTATGTTTCACTTCTTCATTTTTCAGCTTTTTTTTTGTCAGATATACCTCTCCCAAAGCTGTTCACTTTTTTCTCCTTTCCAGAACAGCACTTCACAGTCCATTACTTCATTCTTCAGAATTATTTGGTATTGTTCCCAGTTTACTTTCTCCTTTGAGTTATTTGATCTCCATCCTCAGCCAACCAAATAATGCAAAATAATCCTTACTCCTGCCAGAGTTAGTACTCAGTTCTCCTAAAGTGATCAATTCATGGATTCCCTTATTAGAATTAATCAGTTTTACTCTTGGACTGTGCTCCACCCAGTTACCGAACCTCTCTACCTAATAGCAAATTATTTAGAAGCCATTTTAGGCAAACGTAATTTAAACGTGGATTAAAAAAAAAAAAAAAGACATGCCAAGCACTTTAAAGGGCACAGAGCTTAAATCTCAGATTAACAAGATGGATAGAGTGATCTTTTCTAGCATCTTTTTAAAGCCGTGACTTAAAATAAAGGGCTTTGGTTTTCTTTCTCTTTCCTAACTGAATCATAAGGCTGAGAAAATCTATTTAGTCTAATCTCTGGAAAATGGATTTCAGATGATTTGCATCATGCTGAGAATTTTGTTATGATAGAATTAATATTTACACTCATGGTTTTAAAACATGAACAATGCACTATTTTATAGTAATAAAAGTGATAGCATAAAAATATGATCAATTGTGATTTATCTTTCCAATCTCTGAATATTATAATTGTCAGGTGTTTTGCCATTTAGTTTTTGCTTTTTTTTTTTCTATTCCATGAAATTTTATTATGAAGCTGTTTGCAGTGTGCAGGCCTATTATCAACAAAGCAGCAAGGTGTTAGTCTGTAAATACTTAATAAAAAATTCAATTTCTCACGATATTTGCAGATGTAGATGAGTGCAGCAACGAAGGAACTGTTGCCTGTGGAGATCATGCAAAATGTGAAAACGTGGATGGAGGGTTTAACTGCTCCTGTAAGGAAGGTTATCAACCATCCACAGGAAAATTGCAGTTTAAGCCAAATGATGGCACTTCCTGCCAAGGTACATGATATTATAAAGGTTTATGTGTTATTATAGAGCTATATCTTCTGAGAAACCCAGCAGC
Source organism: Apaloderma vittatum (assembly GCF_000703405.1). Lineage (NCBI taxonomy): Eukaryota > Metazoa > Chordata > Aves > Trogoniformes > Trogonidae > Apaloderma > Apaloderma vittatum. Next base: position 141,699 of record NW_009719766.1, read on the forward strand.
GCCTCTTTATCTTCAGTTAGATTAATCAGCAAGACATGAAAAAAGAGGCAAGACAGGGGCATCTACATTTCCTGAGAACAGAATCATTTCGTAAATGTATTTTTATGAACACTGTGATGAAATCCATTTGAAACAATGATTACCCCCTCACAGTTGTCGCATTTGTACTCCTCTCTGCAAATTTGAGTTGTCTTTTAACTTCACCTGTGGAAGTCCCAAGGAAAGGGGCCAAACTCTCTACCTGAGTAGAACAAAAGCCCTAAGTCCAGCCCAGTGCTCTAACTTTGGCCAAGATAAAGTTTCAGAAGTTGAAGTTTGAGAATGGAGTGCTGTGTCTTATGTCCATAAATTTAGCATGCTGGTGGTTTGGGGAATAACTTAAACAAGAGCTCTTACAATGAGTGTATACTGAATATTGATTAAATTGCAATATATAATTAGTTTCTTTTTAATTTCTACAGAAAATCCGAAGGCCAAGTGTGAGTTATACAAAGACTGTATAGCTGAACATATTAATAGAACTTTAGCTGGAGTAAGTAGCGTTGCTTTATAGATTAATTTCCAAATCCTATAATTGTTTCTGTTTGAAATTGTTATTTCAATTATAATAGTTCTTAAGGAGCTTTTAACAAATGCTTGAGGCATACAATTGAACTTAAGCATGTTTACAGAAGTCTTTTTAATAATTTCAAATTATTTGAACTGGGTTGTATGTTCAAATCGTGATAATAACTTGCTGGGTATCTGTGTGTTCTGTTCCAGCGAAGTGAGTCATGATGCATGAAAAATTCAGAAGTGTGGTAATCACTCAGCTGTTTCTGTAATTTCTGAAGTTACACACTGCTGCATTTACTGATGTGCAATTATTTGCTTGTTCAGAGTGAAAGGCAGCAAGATAGCTTACAAAAGTAATGTCAACAAGTGACAAAATAGAAAATGGAGCAGTAACATCCTGGTATGCTGGTATATTTACTCTTCAAAGCATTATACGCAAAGTGGTACAGAATTTGTAGACTCAGAGACTCTGGACTCAAGATTTTTATTTCACCAGAAGCAGGCATTCC
>NW_009719766.1:142793-155616 GCF_000703405.1 Apaloderma vittatum
ATTTAAAAAAATAGTAGTGAATTCACTATTCACTAGCCTACAGCTATAGTATTGACTAATTTAAAAAGGTAAATTAAATGTAAGCATAAATAAAAACCAGTTGTATATGTTTGCATTTTATAAGCAATAAGCTATACTTATGAAATTCAGAAAGATATTAATTTAAAGTGTTTTTTAATGCAGTGTAAGATATACACTGTATTAACGTGCTTTCTATGTTAACCTGCAATGTAATACATTATGTTAAATATAATACATACAACGTTAATGTGCAAAGACATAGTAAATGTCACAGCAGCACCTTAGAGTGAGGGGGTTTTTAACACATATTCAAGCTAAACTAAACTTGAATAAGTCAAAATACTTCAATTTTATGTAAGTAAGAGTGTGTCAGATTTTAACCTAGTTTCTAGCCTATGTTCTAATTCTATTCAGCTGCAGTCAAAGGTGAAGCAAGCCACATAAAAGCTGCTCAGTAACAGAGACTATGGATCTAACAAAATCAGGTGTTGGGGAGGGTTTTGATGGATAAGATATCACTAGATTTCAGTATCATGACGTAAGAATTTTCTTCTTACTCAGCTATGAGACAGGAAACTTGCAGTATTCATCTTGTGACCTTCTCTAGCCTGTTGCTTCTCAGACTTCTAGTTTTATATAAGTGCATTTAGCAGTTCATAAACTGAAGCAGTGAAGCTCAATTACACAGTGCAGTTTTACCAAACTACATGCTTTATAATACGTATTTGGAAAAAAACCAACCACAAAATATACAAATACTGCCCATCTGCTGACACCTCTTCAGCTCAAATTTAACAGAAAAGCGCCAACGGAGTAAGCATATCAATGGTATTTAATTATTTTTGCAGAATACTTACTAGTTCATTCTGGAGCATTAAAATAAAACTAAGCTGCAGTAGGAAAAAATAAAAGGTGTAAAAAAAAGTATTAAAAAAACCCCAAGTGTAATGATAGGACATGAGTTTTCTTAGTCATAGTTGTTTGTAAGAGTTGTACCAGAGAAACGTAACACCATTACTCTTTAGGTCAACCTGTTGATTTAAGTAGCACCTCTTTTTATGCACAAGCATTTAAAAGCCAGTATGTTAATTCACAGAAATCCGTCATTTGCATTGGATTTTCTTTCATTTGCAGAAATGTGACTTTCCTTGTATTTTTCAGATTAGTCATTTAAAAACACCCCTGGAGATGCTGCAAGAAATTAATAAAAATACTTCAGGACCACTTTTACCTGTAGACATGATTTCATACGTTGAGGCACTATCTTATTCATCACTGAATACCAGGCATTACTCTTCTTCTGACAGTGAAGCACTTCGTAACACAACCATTAACGTGAGTGAATCAAGCCTTAAAGTTGTGGGGTTTTTTTCTTATTTTACGAAAAGCATATGAATCTTGTGCCTTAAAATATTCTTTTATTTACAGGTTTTGGTTAACACTGTGAACAATTTTTTACAAAAAGACAAAATTACAGTCTGGGAAGCTCTTCCTGTGGATAACCAAAGACGGAGTCTGACCAAGCTGCTGCATACTGCAGAGCAAGCAACGCTTCTCATGTCGCAGAACTTCAAAAAGACAACACAGCTAGATGCTAATGCAAGTGACATAGGTAAGATAAAGAAAATTAATCTAAGGTATACCTTAGATCTGGATTACACTGAGGAGTTTTTCAGCACAATTTTGAAGATTAGAAATGGTGTTATGTGAAACACACAGGTGTTAATTTGCATGAGTTTCATAACTAACACCTGACTTTCAGTGTAGGTATCATAATTTTCAAAGACTGAACATTTGAGCCTAGAGCCCGGAAAAAAACTTGAGAGGTTGTGGCAAGTTGTCCCTTCATATTTTCTTTCACTCTCTCATTATAGTCACACTGTCACGGTGAATGTGGATTCGTTTTATATGCATAAAATTATCCTATGCATCTTACATGCATAAAAAATGGTAGTGGGATGAAATTTGGATTTGCTCCATACAGATTTTCTACTATTTTTGGTTTAGTAAAGGTATTGTAAATGAACTTTGAATAAGGACTGTTCCTTATTCGAGTGAGTTCAATCTTCATTGACTTTATTTTCAGAGAAATTTCTCTATTTAAGAGGAATATCAAAGGAGAAGAATTGGTCAGTGTCAACTGCACCATTTTGTTCTCTACCTTCTCCCTTGTGCTGGTGTCTTCACACCAAGTCCTGCTGATTTTCCTGTGGTACAATAACAGTTTTACCATTTTTTCAGTGGGAGCAGGGTAAGGCTAATACTGGCCACTTGCAAATCTTAATAATGCGTTGCTGATTCCTTTGGCAACGGCCAGTCTTTCATCTTTATTTTCCTGAATGTACCCAGACTATGTGATCTGATTTCTTATTTGAGATTCAGCACAGTCCTTCAGTGCCTCTTACTGGTTTGCTATTTCATAAGATGACTTTATGAGAAAGGTTCCTCCTGTGATCCTGAGGCAGGTCAAACCACCTGATTTCCCCTCACCCTTCTGAGAGATTAAATTAGCAAGAGTGAGGAAAAAGTAGGGAGGGATTTCTTCCATGACATAAATTCTGTAGAAGCAGATTTATTTTTTTGCAGAGCACCTCTGGGTCTGCAGCAGATGCAGAATGGTGCCAGGAGCTGGCTGTCAAAGCCTCTGCACCCTGGTTGAAAGCAGCAGCTACAGAAAATGAGGCCATGAAGGTCGAGAAAAGAGCATCCGGGTGCAGACTCCAGTGGCAGTGTAGATGTCAGTCAGACCAAGGTGACAAAAAAGCTGATGAAGAGAATGGGAAGGAATTTCCATGTTGAAAGATTGATTTGGTTTTTGACGTGCTTCTTGTTCTAAAATACGAAGGCATATGAGCTCTCTTCCAAATTGGCCACAAACGTTGCAATTTTTTGTTATTGTTTTTCAACATATTTTCCACAAGGCTCACATGTGTACCACTCACCTATTTTGGGAGAAGACCTGCAACATTATCCCCTCTCTCTACTGCTTTCTATGGTGTAAGCTCTTGAATTACAAGCTTTTCAAAACTCCAGCCACAGAAAACTATTTCTTATGTCCTGACAAACATTTTCTGACAGCTGGTCTATTGAATAGCTCACATTATTTTTGTGTGCTATGCTATAAGCAATGCAGATGGTCTAGCTTAGTGATATTCTTCCATCAGTCAAGTTTTAGTTTTGTTTGTTGTTGTTTTGTTTTGTTTTCAAAAAAAGGCCTGATTGACTTTTTTGTTTTTGTTCCCATCCTGGGTGATTGAAACTCAGCACTATAATGAACCAAGTAAAGAGCTCCATGTCCTCTAATGTAGTTTTTGTCCTGAGGGGTGATGCTTGTTTGTTTGCTTTTTGACAAGGCACATCATTATTTCATGGTGCAATGTGCATTTGGTAGCATGGATAGATAACTATAAAATATATACTTTTCAAAAATTGGCTTTTATCAAATGTAACTATTCAGTAGAGAATTTTATGCTTTGCTTTTTATAATTGTGATTTGTGGTCCCTTTCAGAAATGCATTTTTAATAAAGCAATAGCTCTTCCTAAAGTAACCTACATTGTTCTTTCCAGTACCTAATTTAATGCAAGGTAAATAAAAGACTATATTTTTCATGGAAAGAGTAAAAAGTATGAGAGTGAAATGTATGCATGAAAATAACAAAACACAGAGGTTTAAGCAAACATACTATATTAATATCATTTTCCTTTAAATATTTGGCACAGTGATATATTCTTGAAATTTGCAGTAATTATACAATTCAATAAGACATTTATTAAGCCAGCTACAAATTATGGTAGACCATAATGGAGTTGTGATTTGTACAGAATTTTTCTTCTTTTGCAGCGCTCAAGGTTTTTGCTTTTGATTCACGCCACATGAAACACATCCACCCTCATGTATACGCAGGGGGAGATTTCATAAAGATCTCTCCAAAGAAGAGGGAGGAATCTCATCTTAATGGTAAGAAACGAAGATTAGAGAGTAGGTGGGTTACTAAACACCTTGCATAGACTTGTACCCACTAGTAAATAAGCAAATGTGCATTTTATTAAGACTGAGCTTCAGCCCTGCTAACAACAAAGGAGTCAAGGTATTTTTATCACTGTCTCTCCTACTCTTATATCATTTCAGGACTGGTATTTCTAACATAGCCAGCAACACAGTGAGTATCCAGTGAGTTTCAACACTGGATACGCATAGCAGGAACCTGAGATTTATTCTTTTCTCAGACAAAGATCTGCTGTGTGACCCTGAACTGGCCCCTTCAGATCTCTGTGTTACTCCCCCTCCAAAAATAGGTGCATCTTTTCTACTTGGGTGGAAAATATGGGGCAAGAACATGTGTTCTTCAATACCAAAACCAACAGAGCTCAGATCTTGGTGCGTCTTGGCTTGAACATCAGAGTACTACAGAAATGGCTTACAACTGCCGTCGTCACTAAAAATAAATGTAAAATGTGTTTAAACAGCTCAGGAATTAAACAACCTAAACTAATAAACACAGAAAAGATATTTAAATCTTAATCTGACAGCTAGTCTAAGTCTCACTACCATTCAATACCTGAAAACGTGGTTTATCTTGATGCCAAGGAGAAAAATCATGACCTTTTTTTAGCTCAGCATTGCATCCTAAAATACCTTTTGCTTTCTTTTTCCCTGTGTATCTTCCATCCTGGCTCCACTGTAATGGAACTCAAAACAAGCCAGGTACTTCAGAGAGGCCCAATATTTACATCAGGTCTGGAACATTCTAGTTTAGCAGACCTGACACGGCATATGCAGCCAATTGCAGAACACCAGCAAGCATATATTACTCTACAAAAAGTATAAATGCTTATATCTAATTAAAATTTCCAATGTGAACACACATTTTTATTTCTAATGGCCGTTACGTTGTTTTAAATAAAGCTGTATTTCATTGTCTCTAGAATATTTTTATAAGTATTCCACAAAGATTACATCTGTTTTGCATATTTTATGCAATAGCAGCAATAATGTCTATTGTTGATTGTTTCCTTAATGTCTTCAATTTTGTTCTTCTCTAAAAAAAACCACAAACTACTAAATATGGTCTGTTCGATTGATAGGCACTGTTGCAGTTGTCTTTCTGCGGTATAGCGATATTGGTTCTTTGCTTTCATCGCCTAAAAATCGCTCCTTGAAAGATCCTTCAGAGCAGAGACAGACAGTAAGCTCGTCAGTTATAGCTGTTGCAATTAGCTCAAAACCACCTACACTCTACGAGCTCGAGAAAATAACTTTTACCTTAAAGTATATCAAGGTAAGTTGGTTTTTTATTGCCAACTTCAAATAAAACAAAACAATAGCTAGTCATTTTATGTGGTGTAACCTCTCTTGCACTGTATGATATATTGGGTTATAATTCTGTTGCTAGCTGATGTGTGTCGTTTATTTCTCTAACAAGAGTAATCTCAAATCCTAAGTGCAAGATACTAAATACGATACAGCTGAAAATTTTTACAGTACTAAAATAAGGGCAACAATGGCGTCTTTGCTAGGTTGTAGTATGAATAAAATATGGATGCCTCAACTACAGAATATTACAAGATCTTGACTATGCTGTATTTGGTGTGTTTTTTTTCCTTAAAGTTTATCAGCTGGTTAAGCATGCATACTAAATAAAAAGTGAAGAAATGTTTCAAAGTTAGCACAATAAGCTAACCTCGAGGTAGATGATGATAGCAGAACCTATAGTGTTGCAGCTTTATTATTTCTGAATTCTGAACACATTTATGAAAAACTGAGGGGTTTTAGTTCCACTATATATATATATATATAGTGAAGAATCACTTTTCATGGCACAAAGAATTATCAGGAACGTAAGAAATTGATTCTGTAGGGAAGTGGGCACTGGATGTTAATCTTGGTTATGCAGCTTTTAAATTTGTTATATGGCTTCTAATATTTGAGCTAGAGATCCCATTTATATAAATTTGCATATATTTATACAGTCTGTAGTACAGTGGGGACCTTATCTTTGACTAGTGTCAGTAAGCACCAACTGTAATAAATAATACTAATGGTGTTATTCATGGCTCTCGTCACACCTGATACAGCAGGTGAGGTATGACCCTGGCCTCATCCCAGATTACTTTGTAAAATGTGCAGAATTAAGTCTCGTTTTTTTAACTGCTCATTCGGAAGGGACTGTGAGCAGGACAAGCAATGTGGCTGTAACTTGGGGCTTAGTCCATGTTCAGGACATGTAGGTGTCGATATAACAATGTTTTCAATAGGTAAAAATTCCAACACTTTTGCTAGTGCCAGAAGGGTTCAGTAATCGGAATATCCTACACATTTGGTGGGGTGTTAGCTGTGTGGATAAAATGCTTCCATTCCCCAGACACGTTTTAATTGCTTGGAATAGGCCTTGCAGAATGTGCTTTTTGTTTCCCAACCTTCCAATGGTAACAAGCAATTTTTAATGAATTGCACTGGCTAATGTAAGAAAGGTCTCTTGATGGGAAATATCTTGCCTTTTGCCATCAGTAAAACATCTTGTTTCTGTTCCAGACTGCGGATAGAGATATTAAATGTGCATTTTGGAACTACTCAGCAGACACAATGAATGGCAACTGGGCTACACAAGGCTGTGAGCTGACACATTCCAACTCCACTCATATCTCATGCAAATGTAATCATCTGACTCATTTTGCTGTTTTGATGTCCTCAGGTGGCTCTGTTGTAAGTGCTGTTTTAATTCAGTATTTTACGTGATGTTTTCTCCCATCTTCATTCCTTCTGCTTTTATTTCAATGCAACTTACGTACTTTTCCCTCATTAGGTTGTCTCTTGTTTTTGTTCAGCAAACACACAATTTATTGTGCACAGAGCAAACAAAATTCCTCCCATATGTGTTTGAATTTCCTTATGTCCTTTCTGCAGCATTACAGAGCAGTGATGCAGCAAAGTATCTTGTTCCAAATACACAGTCTGTTGTGCTTATTTTTGGTGCATTGCTTTTGATTTAAAATCCATCTTTAAGACTGCTGTGGGATTTAACTGGCATTCATTGGTGGTCAGTAACCATATGGCCCTGAATTTCTCCCTCACAAAACTTTGTCACACATTTATCTAACCTTGGCATCTGAAAATCAGCTTAAAATTCTCTCCTGAAAGTTTGCAACAGCATAATCAATTCGAAGTTTATGGCTATTAAATATGGATGCTTATGACCGGCATAAAATTGTGAGAATGACCACTCATTTATATCTTTCTTATATTAAGAGCCCCCATAGATTTCCGGGGTCTACATGGGAATCTGCAGGAGCTCAGTTCCTGCCTCAGGAGGCAGCTTTATAAGGTATCAGAGCTGGCAGCAAGCAGAATATTAGCATGAATATACTGTATTGAGACAGTTCTCTCACACTGTGAATTTCATGCTGGTAGAGGCTGTTTCCTGGTTGCTAAACAGCATCCTAAGTCTTCAGTTCAAATTTAAAACCTTTGCAGGTACTTATATAGTTATTTTGAAAAAGAAGGCAGAGAGGAGAGTAATCTCTGGTCCTTTATTTAGGGAAAAAAAAATATTGGATACATTTTATGGCCAGTTGAATACTGTCCTTATACAGATGCACAGTCATGTATTTCACAGATTCTTTGTGCAAATACCAAGCAGCAAAAGTAACTGTATTCCTGTACAAAAAATATTCACATCCAAACTAAAATAGCCTGTGTTTCTTTGGACAATGTTCACGTTACATATCTGGAATAGCATTTGTTGGAAGTGATTGTTGTTTCAGAGTCTTGTTTTGATCATGTTGCAAATTCAGTAAGACGGTTATTCAATTTTACTTATCTAAGTCACTGCTGTGATAAGTCCTTTTATATTAGAAAATGTTCGTGTCGTATTAATATATGTCCTACTGACGGTGTATTTTTTGTTCACTAAAATGATCTGATTTTTAAAATCATATTAGGAGGTACTGATGTTAATAAAAGGTTTTGTTAAGAAATATCAGAAAATGCAAGAACAGGAATATATATATAGTTCGTTGCTAATTTCCCCTAGAATTATATCTGTCTCACAAAAAACAATACTTTTTAGATTATCCTAAGTGTACATTTGCAGTGAAATTCTACAAACAGTTTTTGATTAATATTTTGTAGAAAAGAAGAACTGTATTATAGAATGAAGTCTTTCTTGAGAAGGTACAAAGCTATTCTTTTAAATATTATATTATAATTTTCCTCCAGGGTGTTACAAATTATAACATTCTTACAAGGATCACTCAGCTAGGAATAATTATTTCGTTGATTTGCCTCTCCATGTGCATTTTTACATTCTGGTTCTTCAGTGAAATCCAGAGCACTAGAACAACAATTCACAAAAACCTCTGCTGCAGCCTTTTCCTGGCGGAACTTATTTTTCTGATTGGAATTAATATGAACAATAATAAGGTGGGTAGTTTTCACTTGTATCTTGATATGGTGTTGTAAAGTATATAAACAGTATATGATAACCTCTTCCATCTACTTCCAGTATCCCACTATCAGTATGAATATTCTATTCACACTTGCTTCCAAGTCTAGCAACAGGAAATATAAAATGGTCATTTGAAGAAGTATGGCCTTCATGTGAGCTGGTGTATATTGACTTTGCTCTATGGGTTTCGTTTACACTTTGTCACCTTAACCGAGGCTGTGGTCTCGGTGTATTTAGCCTTTTCGCTTTTCACTTCTGTCTCGATGCTATACAAAGTGACAGCGGAGGCTCTCTAGGTGACAATTTTCCCTAAAATCCAGGCCAGAGCTGCAGTCCCAAGCTGACGTTTAATACACTGAGCAGTTGGCTGGAGGATCCCTTACCATTCTATATGTGAGGTCTTGACCTGTCCCCATTGCTTTTCATAAAAATTGGGCTGTTGATTTATGCCCCCAGATTAGTTTCAGGAAATTAAATTATGCATAAATTATCGAAATACCCCTACTATAAGTAGCTGAATAGAATTTAAATTTACTTGAAAAAATATCTGCCGCTATCCCTGGGGTGGCACTCCAGTATTCATTGATTGAGAAACAACTTTTACAAATGCTCAATTCAAAAGGATTCCTGGTGATGCCTAATTACATCGTTACCAAAATCAAAAAAAAAAAGTTTTTCTAGGTCAAGAAAGCATATAGACTACTCAGCTCTAAATATGGGATCTATTCTGTCAATTTGTTTGTACAGTGTGTCTGGGAAGACATGCACCAATTTTTAAAGTTTAATGTAGTCCCTTTATTTTACCAGTTGCTACAGAAAACACAAATGAACAAGTGCTCGTGGGTGTAGGCCAAGTTCTTGTCAATCAGCATTACCTCTGGGCTGCTCGACCACCACGTTAGAGTCCCTAGGTTGCTGTGCATATGCTGTTATATTAACAGAGGCATATTAATGGAATTATGACTCTCGCTTTCTCTGATTGAATTTCTAGCTCTTCTGTTCAATTACTGCTGGATTACTCCATTATTTCCTTCTAGCTGCTTTTGCATGGATGTGCATTGAAGGTATTCACCTCTACCTTATAGTTGTGGGAGTCATCTACAACAAGGGTTTCTTGCACAAGAATTTCTATGTCTTTGGCTACGTCAGCCCAGCCGTGGTCGTTGGAATCTCTGCCGCACTGGGATACAAGTACTATGGCACCACAGAAGTGTAAGTCGCTGTTCCTGTGCCCGAATTGGTGTACGTAAGGATGCAATGGTCACAATAGCACATTTCAAGGCGTTTTCTGCTGTTTACTTTTCAGATGTTGGCTCAGCACAAAGAATAACTTTATATGGAGTTTTATAGGACCAGCATGTCTAATAATTCTCGTAAGTATAATTTTCATTTTATATTGTGCTACATAAAACCGATAATAAAAGGTGTTTAATAATCACCCACCCATTGCCAGCATAGCTGTGAGTGCTAATTATAGGGCAGAACTAGCTAATTTAGACCTTTTTATAGCGTCTCTAAATTACTTATATGCTGTACATCTAAATACTTTACTAGCCTGAAAAATGAGTGTTTGACCAAAAAAAAAGCTCAATATAAGATCAGAGCTTTTCCTCTTACTTTCTTTTATCCCAACGGTTTGACAAATTCCGTGAAGCATTTCTGCTTTTTAAGAAGTAGCATCTTTGTGTGTTGTTGGCATCTCAGCATGGCTCAGCAGGAGGTGTACACAGACACTATCCTAGCAGACAGATAATCTGGTTTTTCAAATGTTGTGTGACTTAATCTCTTATCAGTGATCGGTCATCTTTGTAAGATTAGGCTGTCGTCTTTATCGTTTTATCACTCGTGTGTACCCTGTCATCATCAAAGCTATTTTAAAGTAAATTGCGACGTCAGAGAAAAGAACCCACTATTTCACATGGGTAGACAAGTCAGGTATTGATAGCCCTATTTCAGCTGGGAAGAGGGCCTTTTTAATTCTTATTGGAAGTAGTTTCAAACCTGCAAATTTGGCAGGTATTATACGTTCAATTCTGAATTGAGACATTTTGGGTGCCTCAGGAGCATTTCTGAGTGCTATAAAGTGTAACAAACCATTCCAGCTATAATGGGGCATTATTGTGTATGACTGGGTTGACAGTGATCTGGCAATAGCTGGTGCTAGCGGGAGGAGGAGGTACGATGGTGAGGCCTCGAGACATGTACGGCCAAGTCAGTTATAACCCTTTGTTGGGTTATATGGAAAACTTTATGAAAATAGGCACCGATTCTAGAAGGTGAAATCTGCTCTGTGGAAGACATGTCGGTAGCAGTAATTCTGTTTGCATTGCCCAGTCTTCCTGTGGAGCATACTGCATGAGCACCACCCTAACAAAGGTTATACTCTTCCCCACGTAGTACCACTTAGAAAGTCCTTTTAATTATAGAAATGGACCTCTTTCCAAGATTTCCATCCTGCCTATGGCTTGTTAAAAAAAAAAATAAAAAAATACTCATTAACGATTCTAAAAAGAAAATATTTTTGTTCTGGGATAACCAGGTAGTGCACCGCAACCCTGATATAGAAAGCTGCAAAATCTGGCAGCTTCAAGTTTACCTTTAATCCTGAGCTTCGTCTACTAATAGCATTGAGTTTGCAGGTTTTACAAGATAGCCTGGAGAGTTTGGATACCAAATCTCTGTAGAGCTGCTCACCACAGATCTGATTCTTGCACAAAACATAAAATTCATTGTCAGCACAAATGCACATGTACCCAAATGGTGCTTTCAGTTTCTGTGAAAGGGGACCCAGGAGGTTTGTGGTTTGGATTATACTGTAACATGCCTTTGAGACAGCATGTAAATGATGAAGAGCAGAACCGGTTCTATACCAATGGATTTTCTGTCTCAGGGCACTTTCTTTCAAACACATCCCTGGACTTTAAATTTGCAGTAGTGGTGAAGCACAGGGAGCTGAAACGTTTATCGGGAGTACAAAGTAAGTTCTCCTCTGATTGCCTAAGCAGAAATACTACTTCTGAAGGTGTTTGCTTATTAATATTAAGGTTCTTTTAGAATTCTTAAGTGCAAAGCAATGGCCTTATTGATCCAATCTTAAAATTATTATTATTATTATTATTAGATTGGTGACTATACATAAAAAGAGTGGGTCAGAAGCTCTTTAGAGGGAGTTAGCAAAGAAAGGGAATTTTAAACCTTTGTAAAGCAAGCTGCAAGCTGAAGATAATTTCTACAACTTATTTCTTCCTCTTAATACTTGTAATCTTTAGAACCACAACCATTTTAGCTAAAACTATGTAGTAGATTAGATCAAAGCATACAAATATGGAGAAATTTTTTATAACAAGTATTTAAACTTTTTAATAGAAAAGTGAGTTTATCACAAGCTTTAAGGGAAAACATTCATGCGTACCACAGCCTATACCTGATTGAGGCAAATACAAATATAAGCTCCAGAGATAAAAGGTATGAAAATGTGGGTGAAAATCCCTAAAACATTTCCCTTTTTTTTGTAATAAACTCTTACAGTAATAATCTCCTTGTAATAAGAAGTGTGTACAATGGAAATGACAGTTTGTCTGCAGGATAATGTGGCTGCAGATTTGACGAGCATGTGATGTCAGCTTCTGCGTGGCCTTCCCCACCTCTGGCACGACAGCTCATGCTGCGTTGAGTAGGAAAAGACCTGTGCAAGGGCTGTATTCGACATCGCTGCTGCTTTTAGAAACGTCATCTTTTAAACTCTGTGACACAGGATAAGTATCTCCACTCGCACCTGTTGTGAGGGAGAGCTGTATGTTATTTGTCCAGCTTACAGTGGAAATAACACTGTTTGGAAGGGTTGGGCAAAGACTATTAATGCTCTACTTATGAAAGTCTACAAGCCATTAAAATGAAAATGTAGAAGAGAATCACTGCTACTCCAACTGCAGCTATAGACAACCCTTCTAGTACACCTCTCCCACAAACTTCTCCCATTAAATCTGTTCACTTGAGCTTCGTGCAGCAAGTTCAAAGTCACTACTGATAACATGATTTGCACCTCTGCAATATTGACAGAGTCACGCAGACTTGGCTGTTGTACCCACTGTCACTGCCACAATAAATTGGCATACCTCTGTGAAGAACCAGGACCCACGTGTGACATGTTGTAACATTAACAGGTGCAATTTGCTGTTGAACAGTGTAAATCCATTAGTATCATTTGTTGAGATCACCTCTGTAATAACAAAACACAGACTTGCTCTCTGAGGTTGGAATATTTCCAAAATTGAACATAATCCAAATAATCCTCTCTGTGGCTTTTATCCAAACATCTTAGCACTGTGCAGTGAGGAGGTGGCTCCTGAACGCTCTT
>NW_009719766.1:155647-182534 GCF_000703405.1 Apaloderma vittatum
CCTCTAATGAATGTTTTCAGGGACCTTGAAGGTGTCTGGCTTGGCTTCAAGCTCCAGTTTCTTGAAACAATTGGTAATTGTAGTGTTGGCAACCACAAAAACGGCTTGTAAATGGACCCTGCAATTTTCAGGCCATTATTGTAAACTTGACTTGGAACATACAAGTCAAGGATAGTTCTTGGGAGAAGTGTCCTCAGAGAAGTTCTTTTTATTAAGCATGCCTGTATGCAATAAATGTAATGAATAATCAACTGTAAAGCAAAAATATTCTAAGAATTGCAGTGATTGATTAACCATTCTGGTTTGAACTTCCCATGTATAAATGAATAGGTAAATGAATAAAATATACAGATTGCAGTTGCAAAATACAAAAAAGTGACATATGAGTGATGAAAGCAGGCTAACAGTAGAGTAATGCTTTTCATTAAGGAGCTGCCTGCATATTCATTAGAGCTAGTCGATTACTTAAAAAATATATTCATCAGGTAATTTATTTGATGAATTTTACCATTATTTGTCAAATAATTTATTCAACAAAAAAGGTAAAATTAACAGAATAGTGCATTCATCAAATCTTATTGGACAGCTCTAATACTTATTCAGTTCTGTACATTGAAGTTGATTCAGGATTAGTAATACTGCTGCAATCAATGCAGAAAAATTTCCTGGTAAATCCATTACTCTACTGTTTTCTCATATACTCACAGATTTCATGTACTTAATCTAGGCCACTGAAAATGAACATCTTTCTTGCAGAAAAGTAAATATTCAAAGAGTTTAAAGTTTCACCTTTTCTCAGCCTTCAATATTGAGTGTGATCTAGCAGTCCATTGCTGCCACTGGAAAAAAAAAAAGGAAAAAACAAAAAATCATCCCCTCTAAGGTCAAGTACACTGCCTCTTCGGGCTTCTTCACATTATTATTCCTTTCTTCAGTGAAGCAGCTCATGGTCATTACTATTGATATTCTTAATATTCTAAGGATCATTATCAAAAATATTGTTTGACCTCTGATGTCCGTCACAACAAACCATACCACCATCTCACATTTTTAGTGTTTATTTATGCTATGTAAAGTGCTGTGGGGGTTTTTTTCCAGGGTTATTTGTGATAAATGCCTAGTTAGGTTTTTAGATAGATAAGTATACCCTGTACTGTTTACTGTACATTTTTCAGAAAATAGCTATTTTAAACATTTTTTATATCTACTCTTATTCCTCTGACTGTCTTTTTAGTTGAAATAAATTTCCTACAGGGACTAGCAATGGCTTTCCTATTCTTTATGAAAGAGTAATAGTTGCCTTTTCATTAGCCCCTCTGTGGCTTCATTTAAAGGTGTGTCTCTTGCATTTCTCATGCCATTGTGGATAAACTAGAGATAATTAATTATACTGTGACATTAAAGACTGAGTCTGCAATTTTGGTTGAAACAGATTAGTTTGGACGTCAGCGTTGTTCAGCAACAACAATACCTGCTGTGCTAAATAACCGTTGAATCGGAAAGGACTTGTCCTGTTCAGTGGATAGGACCAGCTTTAGTTCGCAAGCCTCAGCTTCCATACTCATTTCTCAGCAAGGCCAGGGCTTTCACATGAAATTTAGGATTTCCCTTCCTTCCCTCTGTCGTTAAAGCCCCTGTTCTGAAGTCTCTGGAAATAGTTGGAAAAAGGGGCTGTGGTCGTTAGTCTACAACATGAAAATCACTTGCTTTTTTGTTGTTACATAGGAGCAAATCCATCACATAAGGCTCAAAGATCCTCTGACAGATGTTCCACATAAAAGTTGTGGTTTGGGTTTTTTTTAATTTAACCCAGCTAGTGGTATTATAAGAAAAAGCAGGTGAAGAAGTTCTGCCTCAGATTCACTGAAGGGACGTTAGATTTCAAAAGTCAAGTGTGTCCTCTGCCTTCAGCAGTGAAGCAAGCAGGAACAGCAGGTGAGGGAATGCAGGTGGATGCCCAGGGGAAGGGGAGGAGCACCCACGGATGCTTTACTAAGACATTCTGCATTTTGGTGCTGGTTGATGTCCCAGACACTCTTCTCCTTTTCCAGCATGATAAACTGTGTACTATTTTAATGTATCCATGTAAAAAAATCCTCCGGAATTTTTTCAGGAAAGCCACATAACTGCTTGAGTCTTTTTTTTTTTTTTCTCTTTTTTAAATTGCTTAGTATTCTCTTGGTGATTCTTTGCATTGCCTTGCTATAAGCACAATTACTATAAACACATATGCTTACCTTAAATTGTTGAGTAAAAGGACACTGTAGGTTTGCTTTAGATAGTTAACATAGACTGATGATGTCTTTTGGACTTTCTTAGTAATTACATAATGACTACCTCCACATTACATGTTTTCTCACTCAAATCACATTCTACCACTATTCTACTGTCCCTTTGACTCATCACTTGCAGGCATTTAGAGAAGCAGATTTAAATTCATGGTAGTAATTGCATGTGAATACTCTGTTTGGAAATCTCACTTGGTCATTGAAATAGCCTTTTGTGGCTTTGAGGAAGATTGTAAACCACAGAGTGGAATTTTGTGACCACATCCACATCAGAATCCTGAATATTTCTAAAAAACAAAGGGCCAAACCTTTTTAGAGGGAAACTGTGGAAGGCATGGACACTTTTCTGCCAACTTTTCACAGCTCCAGAATAGCAAATAGAGCCTGTTGTCAGACTTGACATCCTGGTAGCACTCCTGATGCTGCCTCCCGCCTGGTAGTTCATCCGTTCACTGAAGCTACCTGTGCTAAAAGATAATATACAACTATTTTACTCCTCTTTGCCAGGTAAAAATATTTCTGCAGGACTCCTGCATAAGGCTACAGATGCAGCTTTAAGACAAGTTTCCATTTATGCAAAGAAATCATGGGAGAGGTGTAACAAGAAGTCTGAAGTCTTTGATAAACCTGAAATGAGTTCATTAAACAGCCTGATTTATGTCACTACCAACTCCCAAGTAAATACACCTTCTCAAAAGCTTCTTGGAAAAGAAGAAGAGTAAATCTAGTAATTGATTATGCTTTGAACAAAGTAGACCTCAGTCCTACCACTGGATCTAGCTGGGCTAACATTTATGGCTGAAGTCAGATACAGCTCTTTTGGTTCATCCCTCCTGCCATTGGCTGCAGAACTGAAGTTAAATAAAAATATTTAGGTCAGTATTTGTTAAACTTGGTAATGCAATAAGAAATAACTTTTAATCCAGAGATCTGAGAAGATGTTTACGCTGATAAAAAATATAGAAACTCCATTTATTTCTTTATATGTGTATTTGCAGCTTGTTGTAAATATTCTAAAAATATAAATGAAATATTTAATTGAGTCTAAATCCACATCTTGAGGTATGTAGAGTGTCTTTGAAGTAGTCATATATGAAGACCAACCCTATGTGAAAATTATGTATTTCCTGGAGACAGGGTTTGATATAAACTTATTTAGCTTTGTTTTAACTTTTAAAATGAATGAAATTATTAAAACCATAAAATCATAAAATTCTAATCCTGCATTACTGAAAATATTTCCCCAAAAGGGGGGTAGGTAATGTTTTTGCTAGATTTTCTACTCCACGGTAAGACTGCTGCGTATATCTAAAGTATTCAAGAAGGTATATTCACTGGAGACATCATAATGAGATAAATCAGTAAGGAGACAAACCCAGACTGTTTCACTGCCAGCTTGTGTCCAATTTTATGCAATTAATATGGCATACATTTTCATTTTGAATCTTAAACTGTTGTATTGTTAATAGCTTAATTCCGTTCTTCCCTGACTGAAATAACGACGACCCACAGAATGTTGTCCTTTTACCCAGCCGTTAGCCATACAGCCAGAAAGACAGAAATGTATTGCTCTCTGTGGCAGAATTCTGGCCATCACAAGCTCATTAATTCAAACACTCATAATGAGGGTCATTGTGAAGACTGATACAGATACAGCTGCTCTGAACTTCAGACATTTTTTGAAAGAGCCAAATTCAATATGATATATGTAAAAAATTCAAGTATATGCCTAAGAGAGCAGCAGGAGAAATTTTCTCATTCTTTTTTGTGAGATCTGACATCAGCGTATAGATGGTTTCATCAATTATTGAGACAGAGACTAAGAAAGGAGAAGAGAATGATTTGGGGGTTTCATTTTTGAAGTTTGAATGTAAAGTGCTTAGGCTGAATCAGAGCTAGTATGTCTGAGTCCTTGGAATTAGCTGCCTCTTTCTTATACCTTCTCTTCTTTGTAACACTGGAGAGCCTTAAAAGTCTGATATTTAAAGTGTCTTAATGACTTTTGAAAGGCCGGAGTGTATCTTTTACACAAGGATATCATACATGAAATTACCAATTCCTTTTTCATTCTATAAATATGTGTGTATTGAAAATAGCCTCAAAAACTAAGTCTCATATTATACTTCACTGTTAGAAAAAGAACTATGCTTAGATAGTCTTGTGTGAGGAACTGAGGGATGAGGAAGATCCAGGTCTCCCTGCTCCAGTGAATGTTTAATTATTTATATGCCCTGGAAAAGATCCAGCAGAGCTGATGGAGAAATAGCAGTGAATAGCCGGTACAGAGACTGAAGAAACTAAGGGTCATAGCCTATTTTGAATATTAAGTACAACAGAAAATCATGCCTGTGTCTCCAACATACTGGATAAATGCCCTGTCCACTGGGATTTTCACTGTTCAGGACTGTCCTTTCTGGTTTTAATCAGAAAAGTTATCCTAGTCAGGAAGACTTTCCTGGTGAAAGTATAGTCTAAGACAGTAAATGTCTTTTGGTGCTAATGAATTGAGATTTTTCAACAAAAAGAATGCTGGATAAAATCTTCCTGAATGCCTCTTGTCCAGATCTGTTTCATTTTACGAGATGTCCAGGTGCTAAGTGAGCTACCACCATGAAATAAACCATTTCCCTCTGAGTTTTCAAGTGCTCTTTTGTCTTGCTTAAAAATAGGGAGAAATGGAGAAAGTAAAAAAAGATTTCTTAGCTGCCGAAGTTGACAGCTGTCAGCTACCTTGATGGGGCAAAATGATGATATATCACTTCACTCAGTATCTTACAATTTAATTATAATTAATTATGAAAGAAACTACAGCTCTTCAACATGAGTGCAAATATTTTTATTTGCAGGCAGATGTTTTGCATGCTTTATTAAATTTCGTGCGTTTCATACCATTCAGTGCTCAACTAAAAATAACTATTATTCCATACCTACAGGGAGAGAGTTTTGTGCAGTATGAAGCACTAATATCATATGTAGTTGAGGACAGAACATTACGTTCCTCTTCCAGTTTATAAAACACATACATTTAACACCGGAATTAAGGACCTATTTTAAACATAGCAGTTGCTAAGCAATACGGTATTAACACAGACTCCAACAGCTTGGAACATTTAGCATTTTAGGACCTACATGCTCATTTTTATATTATTACTTAGTTTGCAAAATATAATTAGTGATCAGCAGAGAACTTTGTCATTTGCTTAGACAATAGATAAGATTGTTTCTCAGTGCTCTTTGAGATCCTTGTACCAGGAAAAAGAACCAAGTAAATATTATTATGTCCTGACATTCATGCAATTCTATTATTTTCTACAAACTGTGGATGGGTGAAATTCTGCTGCAGTAGTCCCAAAACTGCTAGGAGTAGAAGCCAAAGCAGCAGTAGCTTGCTCTACGCATGCCCACCGTTGAGCAGGTTTTCTTCATTGCAGAAGCCTGTGCAGAAGCAACCTGCTCAGTTAGCCGTGGTAGTATTGAGACAGAGGGAGGGATGCAAACATGCAAACATTTACAGAGCCATCCTAGATTTAAGTGGAGGTAAGTCAACACCACACACAGTTTTGCTCACTCTATCCTAAAATACGTGGAACCGATTGAACGGAAGTCCCCAGGCTAATTCCTTTGGCAAAACCTCTTTCTTGTTGACAAGACAATTAGGAAAGCATCAGGAAATTTCTTTGAGTTTGCAATTTCTTTTTCCCTCCTGTGAATTTCTTTGCAAGAGGAAATTATCCAGATCAATGCTGTGGGTCAGATCAGATCCTAGAACTTGTACCATTCCAGACAGCTCTGAAGTCTTCTTTGTGTGCCTACTCTATCTTACCCACCAATATCAGTTGTGAATGTGGGAGCTGTACCATGGAGATCCCCAAAATACAGCTGCATGAAAATTTCATTATCGTACTCTATGCCACAGTGTGAATCTATGACACATGCAAGTACGAATCTGCAGAGAGAAAGAGCAGTGTCCACATTTCCCTGTGAATCCCTTAAGACTGTCACACTCGGTGATGTACAGAGCTAAAGTCTTTGACAACGTTGGAGGCAATGGGAGTTTTGCCACTTAACAAGCATTCTGCCATTGGTTTAATGGAGCCAGAAGTCAATCTAAAGTCCTAAATCCTTGTCACCCTTCACACAGCTGATCTTCCTCAGAAAGATGTACCAAACACTTACCATCCTCCCTTTAATTCAGTGCAATAAAACCTAGCTTATCCAGATCTGTGGCTTCTTAGAGATTATCACGGGTTATACAGATACATAAACGTAGTTGCCCATATCTAGAGAATCCTAATTTCATGGGATACTAATAATTGCCCTTATTTAATGTATATTTCAGATAAATGTATTTTAATTTTCCTACTATTTGTTCATAAATATGCCACAACATTTCCAGAATTTAAGAAAGATAAAACTACTTCTGCAAATATCTTTAAGGAGAAATGATTCCCTGAAGATGCTGTGAGCAGAGGTTTTTCACATATCAACCCTTGTCTTTGATTAACCACTTAAAAAGAAAAAAAGGAATAGATTAATTATTGAAAGTAGTCCTGTAGTGCACCTGAGCATGCTGAGTGAAACCTGATTCCCACTGAATCTCAGGGGGAGGGAGGGCTGAGGATGCTCAGCAACTCACAGAATTGGGCTTGCAGGGAGGGAGTCAGAGGTTTCCTTTGTGAAATAGTAGGGACTGAGTGCAGTTTGCCCAAAAGCAAATATATAAAATAAAAATAATTCAGTTCTGGACTTGGAATCAATGCAATTCCCCTTTAGCCTATTAGACTTGCTGAGAAGCCCCTCTCAAGACACGCAGCAGTTTCTTTGACTGCTCAGCCATGTAATAACACTGAAAACAGAGGCACAAGAACTTGCCGTGTCACTCTGTAAGGTCATTATTCACTTGTTAAAAACTGTGGCCGCGCCACAACATTTCAGGCTTTGGGTCTGCCCAAGAGCTGCGTAGTAGCTCCGCTCATTATAGAGGTACTCGTTCCCAAAGCCGGTTCCTGGTGGCAGCAGCATCAGTCCCCAGGCTGACCCTTCCCAGAGCTGTGGGAAGCCTGGCCTGAGCCTGCCTGCACAGTTCCCGACACATCTCGCCCTCCTCCAGCTTGCTGCCTCTCCGGAGACAGCGTGCCTTATGTTTGCCGTTTCATTCTCATTCACCTTGCCTGTCACCTTAAGGCAGCTTTAATTATAACATCGTCGAAGGTTTATTCAACAAGATCTGAAGATTGTGCTTTAATTACAAAAATGAAAACACGCGATTACAACCAAAGTAAGTATAAAACACAATATTTGGCTATAAGTAGCAGGTGAAGCCTTTTTAGATATTTCAGTGTCTCGTATCTAGAAGCTCTTGTTTGTCCCAGCTGGAAGATGTGGTGAGACAAGATTTCTTGTGTTTATCTGTATTTTGGATGACTTTACAGACTACCACCTCCATTTCTGCTCATTTGAAGCTCAGTTTTGGATACAAATTCAAATGTTTTAAGTGGTTGTGTCTTTGGCCAGACACTTTGGGTGATTTGACTTCCCATTCCATTTGTTGAACTATCTGTGGCTTTTGGGAGACACTGGTTTTATAAAGGCCATTTCCCCTTTAGTCCTGCTCAGTCCAACTTCTCAGTGTTCCGGCTCAGCGCAACCATCTGACATGAACTTTTTACTTCACATTTCCCGGAAGAGGCTGAGGCTACTGCCATGTTTTTAGCACAGAATATGCAGCGTATCAGGTTGGAGGAGAATTATGTTAAATTTAGCATACCTGTTAGATCACCACTTTTCTCTGAAAGCCACATTTGACACTTTATTAACATGGGTTCCCATGAGTTCATGTTACTGTTTTCCCTCAAATTTTGCTGTGTTTCTGTGTCACAGGACAGTCACAACTACTTTTCTGGTACTTCTTTTGTCCCTCAAAAAATGCAGTTCGAGAGGCCTCTAACTTAGATTGAAGAAAAAAAAGAAAGGTTACATTGCCTAAAAGCTACTGTTTGAGACACTGAACACTGTGTAAAGGCAGTCTATGCACTTTGCCATAGATATTTTTTATTAATGGAGTGCTTCAAAATGGGGCAAAAACCTACTTAAGACTTTAATAAATCTTGGAAATGATCGGGTATTTCAGAAGTTAAGCTCACCCTCATTACCCTGTAACACTACCTCCTGCGAGGCTACCTGAGACGTATTGTACGATAATTGTGCTCTGGCAGCTGACTCTGGGAAACCAGTGTTAACCTCTCCTGTTCCCCTGATACGTACAGATTATTCCCATTAGAATGGATTGATGAATGAAAAGATCATAGTTAATGGGTATTACTTTAATGCAGAGGGCTAAATCCTATTATCCTGTGCAACAGACAGGGTAAATAGCATTTGTAGAAGGGAGCCCTGCTGGGACAAAGCGAAATGGAGCCCGCTGCTGTGAGGCCCTGCATCTGCCCATTTCCCACCCCAGCCTTGCTCAGCAAAACCTCTCCAATTCTGCAGCTGGTTAATGTGACCAAAGAATAAGAGCATTTGGCTCACAGAGCTTCTTACAGAGCCTGTTCATGGCAATAGGAAAGCTCCCATCGACATTAGTGGCCTTGGTGATGGGCCAGCAGGGAGGAAGGTTGGTCGCGTCATTTGTGCTGTGATCTTGATAGCAGTTTCTGAAGAGGTACCAGTGTGTATTCTCCATGCTCGTGGTAGTTTGATCACATTTCACCCTACCTTCTTCAGATTCGTAAGTACATTAGATGAGTTATGCAGATTACAGTGTGTGCGCTAAGTTATTTGATATATTATTCACCAACAAATATAAGATAAAAAGTATGTCTGCATATAATTACCCACAACTGCTGACTGACTTATAATTAACTTTGAAAAATTGCTGGTTTAGGAGATATTGTAGATTACAATTTTAAATATAAGGAGCCTCAGAATAGCTCTCGCGATCAGTGCAAGTACAAGGTATTCAGTGAAGGATTAATTCCCTAAACTGCTAATCAGCTCTATCTCCTGTCTTATCAAATTGTAAATACATTATGCTGTATTAAAGTATGAGCATGGAGCTAATTAAAGCAGAGACAGCATTTCACATCAGATACTCCCCTCTTGACACAACAAAAATGTTCTAAGGACATACATAACAAGTGTTAACAAATGAAAATAATTCTTTTTAAAGTGATGCTGTGCTCCTACAGCAGCCTTTTGTTTTCATTTCAGAGGAGTTTTTTTTTTTTAAGAAAAAGAAGGAGGGATTAAAACCACACTGTCTTTCTGGAGTAACAAGTTGGGGAAGGCGTTAATTCTATTCAGTCTACAGCTGGAAGCCCACAGGAACCAACCAAGTGATTACAACCAAGGATCTACAAATAGTATCTGGATGACATCCAGCTAAAATTTAGTTCATTTACTAACATTTTTAATAGATTCTGATGTTTAATGCTGCAAAGCAAAATAGGAATTTTTTTAGAAAAAGCAAGAAAGCAAGCCCATCCACACTGTTAAATGAATGCAGTACAACTTGAAATGAAAGATCAGTGAAGCCTAGCCAAGCAAACAGAGGTTCAGAACCGTAATTGAGCATCATTTGCAAAACTGCTTCTTTTAATTGCTTTTTTCTGTTTCAAACTCAAATAAAGCAATGACATTGTAAAGAAGGAAGGAAAGAAAATACTGAAGTTATTAACCTATGAAATAAACATAAAATATACGACAGAATATGTAGCAAGGAGCCTTTCAACCAAAGTTAGTTTTTTAAAAATTCTTTGCATACACCTCAAAGTTATTTTGTGACAATTGAAAGTTTTTACACCCTCAGAACGTATGATGTTATTAATGTTATTCAGCAACAAAAAGCATAGATTTTGTCAAGATCTACACGATACAGTACAATAGGAAAATCATCGGGGGAAGAGAGCTTTTCTGGTTTTCTCCCTTTCCCTTTCCTTTTCCCTTTCCTTTTCCTTTTCCTTTTCCTTTTCCCTTTCCTTTTCCTTTTCCCTTTCCCTTTCCCTTTCCCTTTCCCTTTCCCTTTCCCTTTCCTTTTCTTAACATCTCTACTTAGAGAAAAAATATCTCAGCAGAAAATCAAAGACATTTACCAATAAAATCAATAAACCTTTGCAGACAGTTGGTACTGATAATGTTGAAATAAGGTAGAGTTACAGCCCTGTTTGATAAATATTTGCAGACAGCTGGTACTGATAATGTTGAGATAAGGTAGAGTTACAGCCCTGTTTGATAAATATTTATTATAGGGCTCATATTTTTTTAACAGAAGTGGCTCAGAAAAGGGTGAAGTTTTTGCCCTGCCGGCACTGCATTTTGTACATTCAAAATACACAGAAACTTTATCTGACTTGTTTAATTTAAAAGTGAAACAGTTCCTAAAATTCCAAAACATCCTAGTTCGAACTAAAAGTTCCTTTGTTCACTTCCTCCAGGTTAATCTGTTGGCTTTCGGAGTGATTATTTACAAAGTATTTCGACACACCGCAATGTTAAAGCCAGAAGTTAGTTGTTATGAAAATATAAGGTAAGTTTGCCATTTAATACAAATTCTACCTTTTGTCAGTTTGAATGCAGCTAGAGATGAAAATAACAGTTTAATCTTCTAGAAGATTTGTAGAAAAAGATTTTATTTTTTCCTCTTATCCCTTCATATAGATTTTGAGGCAGATACTGCAATCTTTATTCCCATTGAGCAGTATCTTGTACAGTAAGACGGGGGTTGTGTGAGAGGTGTACAAGGAATATGAGTGGTCTGTATCAAGCAGAGGATAAAGGCTAGTGGCAAGGTTAAAGAAATAATTGTCTTTTTTTTCCTAAGTACTTTGCACAGACTCTATGCAAACCAAACTAGATTTCAAAACTTATGTCTGAATTGGGACCAAAAACATTTACCTTGCAGTAAAGAAGTAATTCAGTGTTAAGAAAATCAAGAGATTCACGTTATTTGTAAAAAGTCTGCAGTAGGACATTGTGCTTCTGTGGTATTGGGGGGATAGGGGGCATTCTATCCAGGATTTTTATTTTGCATGTACCTATGATTTTTCCATCAACTCACTCTCTTTAAAACTGATTTATAGGACCTTGAAAACCGTTTGTGCAGGAAAAGCTGAAGTGTACTACAGGGAACATTGAAAACAACTTACTGTTTGTGTTGCTTAGAAACACTCCTGCAGTTTCAATGTATTGCACTAGATTTATAGTTAGGATTTAGCAATTGTTTGATTGATTACTTTCTCTTATTCCTCACCCTTCATAGCTTCATGTGGTGAGCTGGTTTTAATGAAGCTGAAAATTATTCATTTTCAGAGGAACATTGCTTAAAATGTCTGTTGTTCAAAAGAAGTCCTGCAATGACTGGGCTTAGAATGAATAAGAAAGTAATCAGTGGCTTCATTTCCAAGACAACATGCTGTAATTTGCCGAAGTCTGTGAGCAGGGCTCTACAGCATGTTGAGGAAAAAAAATAAATCAGAGCCAATCAGTTCCTATAATTTTTAAGCATCAATATGCTGATCCAGGAAGTATCTGAGGGTATTTGTGTTCTAAAAACAAAAATTTAGGTTTTTTTAAAGAGAAAGAATGAAAGAAAGTCTAGTTTTACAACTGGCACTGTTTTCTGCAGTGAACATGAGAGGCAGCCTGGGAACCCTTTGATGTGTTGCGCATGTACTGACCTAAGCGCATACTGTACATTTTCCCAGGTTATTTTTTGGAGGAAGCTAAGGGGGAGGAGGAAAAGTGGGGGAATGCTTCATAACAGACATATGTTTTTCCTTGGGGAATTACACTAACAGTAGATTTAAATCAAATCATATGGTGCTGCAGTACACCAGAGAAAACATATCTGAAGATTAAAGAAGCCAGTGTTTCAAGGCACTCCAGTTTTACGCCTTTGCTCTTTGGCAGTGATTATGCAAGCTTATTTATGCCACAGTGCTACAGCACACCCTGAAGAGCAGCCCGTGCATTTGCACTTCTCAGGGCTTTGCAGCTCCAAAAAAACTGCCTTGCCAGCATTCACCATCCAGAGCAGTGGAAGAAGGGAAATAGCAGGTGCCAGCGTGGTGTTCACAGATTTTCCGTTCCTAGATCCTGTGCCCGAGGTGCTCTTGCTCTCCTGTTCCTCCTTGGGGCTACCTGGATCTTCGGTGTCCTCCATGTCGTCCAGGGATCTGTGGTTACTGCGTATCTTTTCACAATCTTCAACGCATTCCAAGGGATGTTCATCTTCATATTTCTCTGTGTGTTGTCCAGGAAGGTGAGTGTCCCATTCCCTGCGAGAAGTTTAGGGAGTCTCGAGTACAAACACAGGCAGGTGCCCAATCCTGAAGGAGAAAGGTGGGAAGAGGGGAAATTTGGCTATTGCCTTCAGTGCAGACAGAACCACTGTCCAATTTTTAGTTTCTCACACGCTTCCTCCCCGTTTTATAACCAATATGTGAAACATGGAAAAATGTTGTGGGCTTTTTTTCAGTTGTAACACTAGTTACTGTACCATTAACCTAATGAAATAATCCAATGTGTGCAATAAAACTCACTTCCAGGCTCTCCGCTTAGCAGCAGGATTCACCCACACTATCCTGAGATAATATTTTCTTCAGTATTCTGTCCTGAGTCAAAAGCAGCTCCACCTTAAAACATCTAGTGAAAGGAGCAGTACAAAATGTGTTTAAAGATATATAGACCTATTAATAAATCTATTTCATATTGGAATTCAATACTTTTATTTCAGATTCAGGAAGAGTATTATAGGTTGTTCAAAAATGTACCCTGCTGTTTTGGCTGCTTGAGATAAATGAAAGAATAACACGCATGAACATCTCAGTGGAAGAAGGGAGCAACCTGGATGACGATGATGTTGTGGATATTACAGAAAAAATGCAATATTGTGAAAGTATTAAATCACCCAGTGAGCAGGAATATCTCTTAACTGAATTACTGACTGGTTTTGTACATACATGTGCATTCTTGTAGAGAATTTATATTATGCTGTGTACAAACATTGTACAAAACAAACTGGATTATTGCAAAACAAATATTAATGAAGACCAGGGAAAGCAGCAAATTTCAAAAGAAGCTCAAGGCTTTTCATGACTTAGGTTTTGTTTCTAATATTAGAAATATCTACAGTTCTTGAAAGCAAGATACCAAAAACCAACTGACACAGCAGATTTTATGAATTGCTTTGCTAGTGGGAACATGTTCACTGTCTTTTTGTAGTAATGAGCTTCTTACATTTTGTTGTATGTGGCCATCTGCAGGGAATGGGTTCTATTAAAGAGTCAATAGATAAAGATCTGCTTCGGCCCAGACTTCTGAAAACATTTATTTTAATTTAAAGTAGATTAAAAAAGGGATTTGTTTAATATTATTCTCTTATCACTCTGAAATATATATTTGTATATTAATCAATTCTTTATTTTTATAGCTTTTAAAGAACTGTTTAGATCTAAAGAGCTGAGGTCAGATCTGATGGTGGGACAGCCATCTTATAAGTGAAAGATTATTTTGTGAATACTTTGAAAAAGATATGGTTCTTGTGTTATTTAATTGCCAAAAAAGACTGAGATCTGCTAAACTGGCACTATGATTTTGGAGGCTGTGGGAAGAAGATGCTTTCACAAGTTTGTCATTTGATAGAGATACTTGGTATCCAGACCTTGTAAAAAGTAAGCTGGTAGAAATCACCAACGCAGAAGAACGCGGATTTAAATTTAAAGTCACGTGCCTCCATACCACAGAAAACTGTAATTACAGTAGCTTTCTCTACTCATAGCATCTTTAAGTCAAGCAGTTGTCTTCCTCTGAGGCTGCTGGTTTTGGAACACTGATTCTGCGTTTAACCTTAGGAGCCTACATAGCCCCGCTGCAATCAAAGGCAGTACTTGAGGCACAAGTTTTGCTGGATCGGGGCATAAACATGATGCATCAGCAGTTCCACATTTGCCATCTTACTTATTTTAAAAGTATACTTTAATTTCACCCTTCTAGCACCTAGCTTATGTGAAGCGCTGAGCAATCCTCAGTCCACGTTGCCTTCTCAGGAAGTGTCTAGGATCTCAGATGAAGCCCAGTACTTTTATCAGGGAAGCGATGTAAATATGTAGTTGTTTATAAATCCCACTGTTGTGTTGTCTGTTAAAATAAAGCACTACACTGAATTTTATTTATATTAAAGGAAACAATTTTTTGGCAATGGCCAAATTTGTTTGGATTTTATCTTTTTTTCCATATACACAAGGTTTTTATTGTATGCACTGCAATAAGACACTTCAAGTATATTCCATATCTCTGACAAAATTTTGGAAACCAAGAGGAGTCTTTATTCTGAAAGAAAATTAAAAAAAAAATCTGTTGGTCCTCTGAATGCAAAATATGTGAATAAACTGAAGTGCTTAGCTTTCAAATCTCAACATTTCCCTTCATTTAAATAAATACAGTGGTAAAAGGTCTCATGGTTATATATTATTTGCCCTGAATTAGTTGCTGTATTTTCTTTGCTATTTTGTATTATGCCGCTTTGTATTTTCTTTGTATATGTTCTTCCAGGATTGGGAAGATGCAGATACGTATTACTTAAAAGAGTATGTTTAGAAGGATATCTAGTAATAAGTAATTTTTTATCTCCTGCAGAAATGTAACCTATAGTAAGTCAGTCCAGACAAAGACGCATCTCTAGTAAATATATAATGAGTTCAGCATGCTCAGTGAGATTGAAAAAGTTCCTTGGAAAGAAAATATATCATAAAGTGTTTAGGTTACAATAGTCTTTCTAATTATCTTTTATAGGAAAACTGTGGTCTCCAGTCTCTGGGTCAGATCTTCACTGCAACTCTGTTTTCCTTGCGTGCAAGGATGAGTTTATATTTTTTAATACAGCCACAAGGAGAAGAAAAGTTTTGTTTAGATTCATTGCTTTAGAGCCTTAAGGATATTGTAATTGTCCTCCCTAATGCATGCAGAAATACTTATAAGAAATAAAAGGGTTTATTTGCCATAACCCTTAGTAACATGAGCCCCAGCCTAGCAGAGTGAGGGGAAGAGACCATAAACATAAACCAAAAAGAGAGAGGTTTCAGCAAGATATGAGGAAAAACCTTTTCACTGTGAGGATAGTCAAACGTTGGAAACAGTTGCCTAGAGAGGTTGTGTTAAAATCTTTGGAGGTTTTTAAGACTGAATAAAGCCCCCAGCAACCTTATCTTGTACCTGACCCTGCTTTGAGCAGGAAGGTGGATGAAATCACCTTCTGAGTCCCTTTCAGCCTGAATTGTTCTATAAGTCTATGATATGAAATATTGTATGAAATACCAAATCATAAAATAACAGTTGGACATTAGCCATAATTTCATTAAGCAAAATAGCACTCAAATGCTGTGCATCAGCTGAACAAACTGTTCTTCTAAAAATAAATTTGAGTGACATAGCAACTGGAAACTAGTTGACTGATTTGAAGAATAAAAACTTTGTTCAGCATCTTTTAAGATTACATGCTTCTGAGAGATATATGATATCTCCAGGTGGGGCCAACAAAAAAAAATTAAATCAATGATTGACGAGATAGATAAAAAGTAAAATTTTAAGGTTTCACTCTGAAAGCAAGTGCTTGCTGAAGAGAGAAATTGTTTCCATTAAACCAATCAAAGACAAATTTGTGTTCAGTGTTGCATTTCAAGGTGTGCTTCAGAATATAATAAATAAGATCTAGATTAAGAAAGACTGGTTTATTCTGAAATAATTATTTCCTCAAAGAATTGGAAGTGTATTTCAAAGAAACCGCAACATTTAGGAGTTAATTATCATCACAGCCTTTGGGAGGCTCAGTCTGCCAGAGCTCTGTTGATGAACAGATCATCTGCACTCTTTGCCTACTGGAATGAAGCAGGTAGGCGTTGAAAACACTATAAACACTGTTCAAATTTATTTCAGAGTTTCTGCCACTCTCCAGCTGTCACAGTCCTTCAAATCAGAACACAGCAGTACCCCAAAACCAGGAATTTGCAAACTTGTGCATCTTACTGACCAGCCATATAAAACAATGTTGCACATAGTGATGTTAGGCAGAATGAACAAATATTTGCAGGGCTGATTCCTCTGGCTGCTACACCTCCAGCATCACTTTTCTCACCAATAACACCACTTTTTATATCTTTGTCATTATAGTCCCTTAAAGTCCAGTTCAAAATCACACTCTTGCCAGATGTCGGTTAGTACCTCCTTCTTTGAAACCTGTGTAGATGAGATTAAAAAGCCAAAACTTAACTCATGAAAAAAGTTTAAACTTTCTTTCCTTTGTGAGAAGAGCTAGCGGGAGAAGGGCTCCTGGTCAACAACCTGTTCCAGCCTGTATTACTCTTTTCACTTTGTTCTCATACATTCAGGACACACAGCATTACTGTGCTGTGGAATTACAGAAGTGAAGATGCTACTTCAATGAAGTCATTCCCCAAAGCTATTTTTATTTAAAATTAAGCCTTTAAGATAGACGCAGACTTGAAAACAGCTGATCATCAATGCTTCAATACTCCATTTAACCACAACCAAAATGTCAAGTGCAAATGTGCTAAAGCATTTTCACAAGTTGCCTGGCTCCCTGCCAGCTCAGCTCTCACGGCCATTGCTGTGGGCAGCCTGTCCGTGTAGACTGTAGTCACGTGAAAGACCAAACCGCCTTTTTCAGACTCCGCATCTCCATGACAACCCTCCCGAACAAACCCCATGGAGAACCAAGAGCCCTTGCAATATCCAGACTTTGCCAGGAGTCAGATACATGGGACCTGGAGGTCCTAAAACTACTGCTTTGGAACAAGCTGCGAGATGTGACAAACAGAAAGTACCATAATTCCATCAATTTTACTGTTAAACAGCAACATTGACAGCGGCAATCTTACTGCGTGAAAAAAGGAGAAAGTATGAAAAAAAACCACAAAAACTGATTGCTGAGAACGTACTATTTTTTTTCCAACTCAAACAAAAGACAGCTTAAAAAGAATACAGAAATGATCATGAAACAAAAACATGACTTTTGAGTGATTCTATTTATGATGGCAAGATCTTGCTTTTTGGAAAGGCCTTATTTTTGCATCTTCCCAGTGCAGGGTTTAACTTTTCCCAGAATTCCTTTTCCAGAGCTATCCCTTTAAATTTGGCAGGAGCTTCACTTCTACAGACATTGTTTTACAGCTCTTGATCTTTCTTGGCTTGCTGGTAAGTACTGAAATTTGATTTTATTTACACTTTTGAATTCCCAAGGAAATAGTATATTTTCATTAAGTTTCATAATATAAGGAAGCATTTTCTGAAGCATTGCTGAATATTCCAATCAAAGGTAGCTCTAAGATTAGCCACCAGTCTTTACTGCAGTGCAACAGGCACTTCCCTCCAATGTAATTCATTGCATTTATTGTAACTATTTATATAAATTCTGCAGTCAGCTCTGAGTCCACATAAACCTAACGCTATTTAAATTAATTTTGTAAGACTTTTGTGAGACATTGCTGAATAATTTAGTCAAATCCAAGTTGATTATAAACAGTTCTTCTTTACAGTAAGTAAGCTTGAAATGTGTGGTTTTTAAGATGCAATCCGGTTTATCCTGTAAAATGTGATGGGAAATCCTATGTCTCCAATACCCATAACCCATTATATTTTAATCTGGGCAGGGATCTTTTCCTCCTGTGATTGGCCCACCATTATTGGGCCTAATGGATTGAGTTAAAGGCGGCAGTTTTCAAAATCCCACTCCTCTCTCTCTTTGAATGTTTCTACACTAAACACCACCTTGGCTTCTGAAATAATTGTTGATGATACAGTAAATTTGTTTTCCATCCCTTGTGTTTAAATCCCAGTCTTACAAACACTCATGCATTTGCTCAGTTTTATGCACGACTAAGTCTTTGGCATTAATGAGGCTGCTCATGTGCATAAAGTTAAGCATATGTGCAAGTGTTGTATGATCAGGGTCTTAGGATGCCAATTTGCAGTAATAACAGATTTGCATAAACTCATGATCCCAAGCACTGAGCTTCCAGCTCATTATCAATAGTGAAATTTGTTTAACTGTTTTTTCATTCACTGATGTTATGAGCCACCTTCCTTTTTTTAAACTGAACTTAAAGTTTCTTTTCTTGCCTCTCCTGAGCCGTTGCTGATTTCATTTCCATCTTCCTTAATGTATATGGTTTTTTGTCTCTCCTGCTGACGCACTTATAAATGCCCATCTTATCCATGTTAGTATCAGCTCATTTATGTTAGTCATGAAAGATAAGGCCGTGCTTTGTAAGCTGAAAATATATTTCTTGCTGTGTAAGAGAGCTGCAGAAATACCATGTGCAAGTACCAGCTAGGACTCATCAAACCTCTGTGCACAAGCCATAGCTTCTGTTGTCAAGGGGTTAGGCCCTAAATGAAATTAGTAGCAGCTGTAACCCTTTTAGTAGAGATGCCAGCTAAGGGAGAGGCAGCTTGTACACCTTTTCAGCAGGTGAGTCGCATGAAAGCAGAGAAAAGCAAAGTATGTCCTCACTGAAATTATAGCACGTCTCCTAGTGAAAGATAATCTTTCTTTTTATGCTCAGCTCTTGTTTGTTACAATTGGCACTTAACATCTGTAATATAAATCCTAAAGACTTCGGGGGTTGACCCCTTGTGCTCAGAAGCAGTGTGCATGCAGTTCTTCTCTAACTGGATGGGGCAGACCCATGTATCCACCCTCTGGCAGGTACTAATGGGGATGACCCTACTGAGAGAGCACCCACAGCCCACTGCTAGTTACAGTCTAATCATGCCGCTGAGGGGGCTGGAGCTCAGCTTTACAGTGAGTAAGGGATCCCAGCGCTGCAACAGGGAGGCAGAAAGAGAGAGAAATGAGATAGAAAGAAAAAATGGTGGTACTTGGTGGGTAGTAGAATAAGGGCATGAGGTGTAAAGTCTTCAAAGAGGAAGGGAGGTGGAAATAAAAGAATAGGCTGTAACAAAATAGACAGTTGAGAGTTATCTAGAGAACCACACACTCCCTGATCTGAGTAACTGAACTTGAAAAAAGAAAAAGGGAATAATGATGGGGAAGAGGAGGTGGTAGCATTTAAAGGGGGAATGGGGGGAAACAACCAGATTTATGGATTATTGGGAATCTGAGTGAAGTATCAAATGGTAACAGTTTGCAGGGATGTCTCCCCTGAAGCTAAACAAAAGGGGAAAAAAAATCAACTGAATCTTAAAGTCATTCCCAATGATATCCTATATGCTACCTTTTTCATGAGTGATTTGTATGCAAAGTTTTTTGGCTAAAAATATTACAGGCTAGTGAATCAGACAGCATAGTCCTAAAAACAGCAGGAAAATATTTACAATAAGAGAGGAAAAGGGAAAAATCCTGTGGTTCTGCTCAGCTTCCATGAAACCATGTAAGCCTGTGAGATCTGCTTATACTGTCACATGGCTTGAATGGCCTAGTTTGCTTGTTTTTTCTCCTTTAAAACTTTTGCTTTCTTCAGAAAGAAATTGTGTGCATGGGATGCATATGCTGCAAGCTATGGATGAGTAGCATCTTTCTGCATCTGACAACTTTAAAATACATCCACCTCAGAAATATTCTTTTCCGCACTTGTATGTCTGCTGAGGATAAGCAGAAATATACCCTGTACTTATGCATAGGGTACAGTAGTTACATAACACACTTGTTTGTTTGTTTTTAAAGTAAACTGTCCTTCCAAGTGCTCAATGTTATCTTAAGTACTTGAATGACCAAAAAGTTTAATTCTCCCTACTAGCTACCATCTACTTCAAGTCGATTCAGAAATGATCACGTGTTGCATGGCTGATCAAAGTTCAGGCAATACTAATCAAAGATGTTACAAGTGACAGTTGTACCCTGTTTCTTCTGTGTGCAAGAGCTGAAGGTGAAGGTGAAGGGCTGTGTTTAATGACAACAAAGCAGTAGTATTTTCTGCAGGCCTTCTACGTTGCCAGTGGGGGCTGGCCTCGGAGGCTTTACAGTTCTGCAGACAAGTGTTATGGGTTGGTTGCCAAGGCAAACACCCTTTCGAGCAGTGTGGGCACGTTTCAGATCTCCCTTTGCTATAGCAGTAAGAAAAGAAGAGAATCTGTAATGAAAGCACACTCTGGGCGCGGTTTCATTACCTCCTCTGCACGGAGGTAATGAAACATTTTTTGCTTTCGTGACAAAACAAGTTGTTGAGGTGGGTTCCGGTCCAGGTTGCCTCAGGTGCTGTTTGAAATAAATGCACTGAAATAGCTGTGCTGGCACCAGTACTGATTCAGTGCGTGGCTCTGGCTGTAGCGGGAGGTGAGTCCCTGAGGCAGGAGGCCGGGGCTGGGCATTGAGGGCGGTGGGAGCCGTGCAGGCCTCGGCCCCAGAGGAAGAGCTGCCTGGTCAGCCCTCCATGGTGACCTGCCACGCCACCACGTGGGGCTGCCGCTTTTGGGGAGAGGCAAGAAGCCAAATGAGAGGCTCCCTGGGAAGGCTGTGCTGGGAGTCAGAGGCAAAGCGGAGTGGGAAAAGGAAAGTGATGTTGCTGGTAATAATGCCTCTTGTTCGGCATTACATGAGAGCGTGTTTTCTGTGATCTGTACCACCGGCGTGTCTAAGAGTGCTTCTGCGGGTTCCTGGGATTTCACAATGCTTTACTTTAGCGAACCTAAATTTCAAATTTGAACTCCCACATCTGTCACAAATGAGGGCAGCAAAACTTTAGAGATTTCTGAAAACCATATGGAGCCACAGAGAACAAAATCTCTAGAGCCCAGCCCAGGAGGAAGGTATTAAACCCTATAGCGCTGATGGAAAAACAGGAAAACCAGTTAATGTTACTAAATAAATGAGTATGAGTGCATCTTGGAGCCCTACTGGAATTATTTTCAGTACAGCACACTTTCTTTTCCAGCCTTGAGTCCCTGAAAGCATAATCATAAGGAGAGTACACAAAGAAGCTCCGTTGCCTCTATGCACGTGCTGCAGGCTGGAGCAACCTGAGGGTAGGGAGTGCAGGTCTGCAAGGGGTGCAAAAGGCAGTGAAGACCGTCCCATGGGGTCCTGCCTCTTGAAAAGCAGCAGCTCCCCTTTCTTAAACAGCTCTGCTTCCCTACCAGCGACTGCTCTTGGAGGCTGCATCCAATTGTAGCTTCCAAGCTCTGGCTTAGCCTTTGCAGACAACATTCCCGTGACAGACGAGCCCACTCCTCTGCCACTTATTTGTTTAAATGGGTTCAAAAGTTCTCCGCTTCCTCACAACTTTTTTTTTCTCCTTTTGTTTTATACCAATCAGTTAATTTGCTAACATCACCCTCCATATCTTCTGATCTTAGGCAAGCTGGATGGGTTTAC
Organism: Apaloderma vittatum; assembly: GCF_000703405.1. Taxonomy (NCBI): domain Eukaryota; kingdom Metazoa; phylum Chordata; class Aves; order Trogoniformes; family Trogonidae; genus Apaloderma; species Apaloderma vittatum. The sequence goes on from NW_009719766.1 coordinate 177,284, forward strand.
TGGTGCCTTTATCGCCACGTTACAGCCAGCAGTGAGGAATGCAGGTCAGGAGGGAAATAAAGAGGGACGGCTCTTTTGAAATGGGGAGGAACAAGGTCAGGGCTGTGGGGCAGATGGGAGAGGACGGAAGTGCAGAAAAGGGATGTACTTTAAAAACAAACTCATGCTGCAATAATCCAAGTGGCTATTCAGCTTTATCCCTCTTTGCTTATACACTGCTAGAAATCTCTTTGTATCTTCCTTTGCCTCTTTTTCTCTTTCCTATTCTGCCTGTTATAAAGTCTTCCGGACACAATCCTATTCTTGTTATATGTTTTATAAAGTGCCTTGCATATTTCATATGACATGCTTTTATTAACTTCTGATCAAGGAGTCTGTTTCAGATGGAAACATTAGAACTGATCAGAAATGAGAACATTTTTCACAAAAGATGATCGCTGTTGTTTTGAGACTGCTTTACTTTTTAGTCAGAATTTCTATCCTAACCAATCATAGAGCTTTATTAGCTCTCTTCCAGTTACTCCAGATTTACAGGAGTGTGAATGAAAACAGACTGTAACTTTTGTCTTCATTACAAAAGGGATAGAGATTTAGAAGAAAAAGATTCATTGAGCAGTTTTATTAGAATAAAATAATGATGTTTGGCTTTGGTAGCTTTGTGCTTGTTTATATCAGTGGAATGATCAGAGATGCTTGTATTTGTATTTTTCCACTGGTCTACATGTCCAAGGTGAACAGGACAGTCCTGCTTTATCTCTCACAATGTTCTTGAGCACAGAGGCATGACCATGAGGAAACTTGCCTTACTTCTACCAGCTGTATACCAGTCAATAAAGAGAAATCCATTTTCTTTCTACCTAGCACTAAAGTGGAAGAAGAAAGAGTCTCTCTCTTTTTTTTTTTTTTTTGTGTGTTCATACACAGCAAAGCAAACAACAGTCTAAAGTAAACTTTTTCAAATAACTCTTTTCCTGGCAGAACTTTCTCTGCCTTCTGCTGGCTGAAGGACATTGTAATTCATGCAGTAAAAGGGGAAAAGATCTGCTGGTAGAGACTGTTTACTTTAAACTTCTGTTTGTTTTGCCTCCACTCTAGGAAAGAATGCAATATTTCTATGAAGCTCTGTTAATATTTTTTTTTCCTCTCTTTGACTGACTTGAGCACCGGTGAAAGCACCCGATTAACAAACAGGAAACCAAAGGACTTTCAATCCCTGTAGGACAGAGATAGCATGACCTGTTGCACTGCAAGCTGCTTTTAACTGATCCTCTTTGTGAGTGAATGGCTGTTCCCCGGTAATTCTGGTAATTGTGGGCCAGAATTTTCAAACCAGTCTCCTAAGCTCAAACACTCACACTAAAATCAACAGGAGAGTTACTAACCCACTTCAGACATTAATTTTAACATAAAATATACAAATACCATTCTGTGGGTTTAACCAGCTGGTCACCATTCGTGGAAATACTGTCGCTTTGAAGAGCTGAGTTCCAGATCCAGGTTCCATACTGATAGACCAGACGTGCTGATCCGGGAGTTGGTCTCCACATGGAGATGGAGGTCCCTGGGAGGTGAAAGCCCCACAAGGGTTGCAGGCCAGTAGCATCTATTTATAGTGCCTCATCACTTTGCAGGCAGGAGCTCATGAATTGCCCACCCTAAAGCAGTCGGAAACTGAGTTTCCAGTATAGATTTTCCCTTGTCACCTGCTGTGAGCTCTGCATGTGTTTGAATGTGTGTGTGCTTTCCTCCTTTCTGAAAGAGACTGAAGGTGAGAACATGCAAGGGTCATATGGATAAAATGCTTGGTCTAGAGTGATGTTTTCAGAGTGGTGTGCTATCTTGACATTTTGCATTATTTTCTCATATATAAGAACAAGTTTGAAAAAGGAGGAGCATGGGGATAGTCTGTCGTCTCAATGCAAAGGTAATTGCTAAGAAGGCAATTACCATCTTATGTGCTGGATCCAGCATTTCTGAAAGATGTATCTTACATCCTGTGGCTTTATAATAGCGCAAGGGTTGGGTTGTTTGGGGTTTTTTTTCCCCTCTTTTAATTCAGAGCCAGCAGCAAAGGTGAGTGATCTACTTATACCTAGGTTCCTAGTAGCTGGGAGGAATCGATCTGGGTAGGGCATGCTCCAGGTCCTGTAAGGATTCATATCTACGTATCTTACCTGTTGGGAGCATTTACCAAACACCTGTCCATAAGCTGGGACTCAGCAGAGTTAGGGGCGTGCTTTCTTGACAAATCCCAGCTACTGAAAGCAAAAAGTCATGAGGCCAAGAGAGGCCTGGAAGTCTCTTCCTTTGAAATGCATTGAGCCAGGAAGTGGAAGCCTGTGCGCTGACTGCTCCTTCTAAGAATTTTATTTTCTTCTCCTTCTTACCCCTCCACTCCATTCCATTTATATTGTCCAGCTGCTAGGGATGAGCAGGAAGAGAGAGAGAGTAGAAATACCCCTAATACCAGAAACCAGATGTCAGGACTCCTCCCTGCCACTGTCTCATTTGCATGTCTTTACTGCCAGAGCCAAGAGCTCCGGCTTTCTTACACTCAAAGGTGTGTCAGGGGAGGGACAAGAAACTTATCTTTCCCTCTCTCCTTATATTAGGAGAGTAACGTTGAAATTATGGCATTTCTGAGGCACTCTGCCTTGACTGTTGCAGGTGTTCGCTGGCCTCCCACTATGAATGATGCCACGCTTGAGGGCTCAGATACCACTCCAGCGCTGTATTGCCCCAGATCCCCACGTACCTGCTCTGCTCTGTGTAAAGGCACAGACAGAGCTGGAGGTGTCTGCACAGCTTGAGGTCAAGCAGGGAGATATCTGGGGTTGCAAGAGAGAGCAGATTTGGGGGTCCTGATTTTGGTGGCTGGCCTTTAAAAAGCTCCTTGATATGCCTTGAGCTACTACACAATCTAACCCTAAATATTGATCTAGAACGTGTTAGATTTTTTTGGTGATATGAGCTCTTTTCTCAGGATGTTCAGGAACATAGATCTTCAGAGCCAGAAGGGGTTAAAAACTTCACCTCCAGTGTAACAAAAAACTAAGAACATGATCCAGAAATGTCTGCATTAAGTTTATAGCTTGTGATGAGATATTGCAAGACTTCAGACTCCAAGATCTCGATAGTTCTTGCCCATTCAGCCCCTTTCCTTTTCTCCAGTCTGCTGCAATTATTGAATAAAAAGCTTCTGAAAATACATATTTAAATGCGGGGCATTTTTACAACATGCTTGCAGGGCAGGCAAATGGGCTACGCCTTTGAGGAAGCACGAATAGGTTAGGATTGTAATTCATTGTAATGTCATGGCAAGCTGCAATTTCAAAGGCATAAGTCCTCCATTTTGTGGCCAATAAAAAATTTAAAGGGACAAAACCCGAATTTGCTTTATAATCAATAAAACGTACAACTTCTTTATCTTATTAGAAGAGGCTGTCAGTTGGCAGTCAACAATTGTCAACAGCCTGTTTGATCTATCAGTGAAACAAATCACTACAAGGAACACAGTGCTGCTGCTGCGGCTTTTGGAGTGTTTTTAATGAGGACTGGCAAGGCATCTATTCCATTAAAAGATTCAAAAGTGAATTTGAGTCACACCCAGGCTTAAAGTAGGAGAGTGAGGTTTAAAAATAATTAACTGCACTTTTCCAAATAACTCAGTAGATTAAGGAATCATGCAGAAGAAAGCAACCTCCTGTCTCTATGAATGGTATTTAAATGAAGGATGGCATTACACGCTGGCCTGCTTCAGCCCAGCCTTGGGTCTGCACAGGATTAAAGGGCACACTTGGCTGCCCTCGGGTGGGCTAATCAAGGGGAACGAAGAGTCTGGGCGCTGATATGAAAGGAGCCAGGAAAGAGGAGAAAATATGACAGAGTGGGAGGGGTGAGGAGCTGTCTGGCAGGTGTTTCCCACCATGGCTGAAGCCAACGCTGGCACCCAGCACTGTCGCATCTCTGCATCATGTAAACCGCACAGCCCTGGAAAGGGGAACCCCCCCTGCAATGCACGCACTGCTGGCTCAAGCCTTTCACACCCATCCTCTATGCTTTCCTGTCCCCTCAAGGTGTTGAATCACATAATAAGGTGATGCAGGGCAGGCTGAAGCCACAGCTGTGGCTTCTTCAGATATGTTTTCCCACTGGAGCCCCCAACCCCATGGCATATCTCCTGCACTGCCAAGACTACTCACCCAATGAAGCTGCCAACACATGAGGGTCAGGACAAAGTTTTCTTCCTCCCTGACACAGGGGGGAAAACCGGCAGCCTTGTGAAGAGGGATACCCCGGGATTAAATCTGATCTGAGGCTGAGATGATAAATGTGGGACTAAAGCTTCTGTGAAAAGCATCTTCCTAACTCAAAGGTGATGCTAATGGAAGGCATACCCTTAGGTCACATAATTTCTGAAATAAACTACAGAGTAGCCCAGTAAGTCAAGGAGAACTGATTTGCAGCTCCTCCTTCACCTCAGTCTGTGTCTTAGGCACTTAGCTCATAAGAAAAACATCTCATCCACCTGGCAAAATACAGGGAGGTGGGAACAGCAGCACCTCTGCTGAATCTTGCCTATTATTTATGCGTTGGGGTGGGAGGGTGTTTGGCAGAACAGAGAACTCTGTCCCTGGGAAAAAAGGGTGTCCTGGGAAGTGGCTGTACACCTGGCCATGTTTCCCTGAGGAGCTGGGCTTGGGAGTCCCCTCTGTGGCCTTAGAAGCTGCTTGAAGCTGGATGGGACCCAGAATTGTCAACAATCTGAGCAGCCTCTCGCAGTCCTGCTGTGAACTGATTATCACATCTTACTAAATAATTTGCTGGAACAAATAACACTTCAGGCTCTGTTGTTTCAGGTGAAACTTAGTCCTAGTAAGTATAAATGTATAATAACAGCCACAGCCTTATGAGTTTCCTAAGAGTCAGGCTTAATTCAGATGCATATTTCAGACCCTTACGGGGACACTCTCATCTCTGTACACTGGGATTTGGGGATTTACACACATAATTCCCATTAACACTAACAGGAGTTACAGTATGCACATATATTCCCCTCTTGATGCAGGGATATTTCCCTCTGAGGTTAATAACTACATTTTAAATTCTCCTCCCATGGCGTTTGCTGTGATGTTACACACGCTCAGACAGAAGCCCCAGCTCCCTGCAGGCGGGGTGCGCCTTGCACCCACCCCGCCCGCCCACCCACCTCGGGCTGTCCCCGGCAGCGCGCCGTGGCATCCCCTGGGCG
>NW_009719767.1:0-1858 GCF_000703405.1 Apaloderma vittatum
TTTCCTTGTAATTATCCCAGGCTGCCAGTCGCTGCTTCCACGCTTTGTGAGTTACCCTCTTGTACTTGATTTTTGCCAGGAGTTCTTTATTTATCCATGTAGGTCTCCTGGTCTTTTTGTGTGATTTCTTCCTTCTAGGGATGCAATGGCTTTGAGCTTGGAGGAGATGATCCTTGAAAGTCAACCAGCTTTCTTGGGCTCCTTCAATTTTATCTTTTTTTAAAGCTATTCTTGATATTAATTGACATAGTATGAAAATTTGGAGTGCTAGTTAAAAGGAAGAAGGATACTAAACATTTTCCATTCTTTTTAGTACATCCCTTCCCAAACACTAACATCACTTCCACTGCTCTTGTTTCTGTGTTACAAACACTTCTTCGTCAAATGTCCTCATGTTTGGCCAAGAGAGGAAACACAAAAAGAGACCAAAAATACTTCTGTTTTGTCAGAATAAGGAGGTCAACGCCGCTGTTCAAACAGTTTGGAAGCTAGAAGCACAAGAATTAATCAATGCACTTACACTACATTAGCATATCTACAGCTGCAGGGAGACTGTTCATGGAGGGATAGAGCAGCAACTCCTATCTGCTTATGAAGGGCCTCATCCACTTGATCCTCCTGGTTGGGTGGTCTGTAGCACACCCCCACTGTAAAGTCTCCTCCCCTTAATCCATAAGTCTCTCTGCCTTATTCCCTTTTCTTTCCTGTTTTCAGGAGGTAGAGGAGTTAGAGAGCATCAGTTAGTGTTCTGTGGCCAGCTCAGCCCTCACCCTCGACACTATGTTAAGCTGAACCAGAGCAGACATGATGGGCAGAAGACCACCTCTTGGTTCCCAGTGTCATCATAGAGAACCATGAGGATATGAAAGGGAAAACAGAAACATTTTACAAAGGCTAAAGGGTGTGCACCAAGGAGGTGGACTACCACTGTGTTCCAAAGCACTGGGAGAAACATGCAGAAAAAGGCAGGATACTGCCACAGCCTCAGCAGCTGGCACTTGACAAAAAAAGAAAGCCACAGGTACCTGTGGCAGTCTAACTTCTCATAGGATACCACAGCAGCATAGACTTTCAGGGTATTTCACTGAAGTTTCTTTTGTCTCCTTTGTCCTCCAGCTTGGAAGTTAAATGGAATTGAGATTTCTCCCTCTGCGTTACTCACCAGCAAGACAATCTGTCCCCAATGCCTGTGTTAATGCAATGCTATGGTGTGAAACAAGGGTCTGGCTGCCTCGAGGAATCAATTTTGGAAGGAAGTTTTTCACAGGACACTGAACAGCTGCTGGGAGCTCAAGGTGGGAAGGGATCTTCTCGGTCACCTTGGCTTTGTTCCACTGGCTAAGAGTTCTGCACCATACAGAAACACTCAATATTGGCTCTTTCCACAGCAGCACTCTGCTCCTCTCACCCTAGACATTCACGCAGAGCTCCCCACCCAGGCAGAAGCCAGATGAGGCACTGACAGCTCACCTGAGCACTTCTCAGGAGGCAGAGGAAAAAACTGGCATTCACACACTGCGAAATTCTAACCCTGACTTGGCCATGAGGTCCTTGCATGGCCTCAGACACTTCTTGGCTTGCAAACCTCTGTTTTGTCTGTGAGAAGAGCTAATCCTTATTATCAGGCAGCTGTAAGCATGTGGAGTAGTTATATGCAGAGTGCCAAGGCTGTGAATAATGTACAGCACCACTCTCTCACTGCCATTTGAAGGAAGCCGCATAAAATACAAACACTGATGGTGTGTGTGTTTGCAGAGAGGCCTCTCTAGCTGCCTTCTGCTGATGAGATGGGTTGTACTGCCCAATCTGCTCCAGGCGGTTCTCACTGAGCCGCCGCAGTCCCACTACCTTCTGAAAC
>NW_009719767.1:1889-2505 GCF_000703405.1 Apaloderma vittatum
ATTCACTGAGCTCAATTAAATCCTGACCTCATATTCAAAAGGGGTAGAAAAAACAATGTAGAAATGAACACTGGAGACAGACACAAGCTTTACAAATCTCACAGTTTATTCTTCTCTCTGTGCAAATCAGAGCTACTAAACATTTCACAGTGCAGGGGGGAGAACTGATTGTAACACTGCTTAAGCTGCAGTTCAGTGGGATTGTTCTGGGTCCTGGATCCCAGGCAATCTCCAGGTGCTGATGATCTGGAATAAAAAAGAACTGCAAGGCCAGCATTTCCAGTAGCTGTTACTTGTAATACAAGCTATCTCCACAGCATCTCCAAGGGAAGCCTGCTTTCCTCCTCAGATATCACAGCTTTCATGGATGCATGCAGACTCCAAGAATTTACAGCCAGCAGCACGTAAAAAGTTTATGGCACAGTTTCAAAGTCAAAGCTAGCAGAGACAGATGAGGAAAGAGCAAAGGATAAGCTCTTTTCATAGCCACTTAATCTCACACAGGACAAAACAGAACAAAGTTTAGCAGTGGAAGGGTAAGCTGGTCCCTGGAGCGTAAGGGTAGGGTCCTGGCCAGGCCAGCATCACCGCACTGGCTGGGCCCCCCGGGGGCACC
>NW_009719767.1:2536-19339 GCF_000703405.1 Apaloderma vittatum
AATGGCGCATGAGGCCAGGCAGCCCCAGCACTTGGAAAAGTTAATCAAAATCCCTGCATACGGCCAACAGGAGAGACCCTTGGGGATTCTGTGCAAAATAGCTCATACCAGTTATCCGAGGAGGTTGTCCGAGGAGACAATCATGTGTGACATGGAAATTTCATTGTGCAATATTTAAAAAAAAAAAAAGTGTCACTTAAAGCACCCTTCCAGAGCTTAGTCACACCACAGTGGCTGCACAGTGCCCTGTCACTGTTCATGTGCAGAGAGGACGAAATCAGAAAACTGATTTGGGAAAGCAAGAGAAGGTCCCTCACCAGCAAGAGGGAATGTAGCATGGGCCAGTGAAATGAGGGAAGCAGATGGATGGCTGGACAGTGTCTGTACCACAATCAAGTAGTTCAGGCATCAGCACCTAAGGTAAGAACCAGAGAAGACAAATGCATTTGCTACATCAGATTCAGCCCCGTTCCACAAAACTCATTAGCAGTGTGCAGAGAGAGGCTGCAAGTCCCAGCATCTGGAGGGACTGACTAAGGGATGGCTCAAACCTCACTCGTTATTAGAAGTGCTTTTCCCTGCCCAGCCTGTCCACAGTTGCTGGCACTGGCACCTCTTGGCCACAGTTCTGGGTGGGAAGAACACATCTTTGCAAGGAACTGACCCCCTGTAAGCTGGGTAATGAGGCTGTTTAGAGGCAGTGCTGCTGTTTTCCTGGAAAGAGCAGACAGAGCGCAGCAGAGCTTCCTTGCAGTATCATGAAAACAATGTAAGGCTGCAGCTGACCCATTTTCAATCAAATGGAAAACTCTGCTTTTGTTTCCCATTTTAGTTTCTGCCTTCTAGACATCTCATAGCAACAGCTTTGCTTTGCTGTTAGCAGCCTGTCCTTGTAAGGGAAAGCAAGAGCCTATTAATGAGCCAAATTTATCACTGGGGAAACTCTGCTGACCTAAATACACTAGCTACACATTTGACCCGTGATGTTAACCTTCCTCTCTCTCCTCCACAGTTAAAAGGAAAACACCTTTCAACTTTAATTAGGACAGCAAGGAATACAAAGAGCAAGAATTAGGAAAAATACCCAAAAAGCCCTGCTGTTCTCAGCATCCTACATGACAAGACTTGAAGCCCTAAGCTAAAGTGAAAGCACATGCATCTACAGGGGAGATACAGCAGCCACGGGTGCAGAACAGCCCTAGGCCAACTCTAACCTGTGTGCCCGTACGAGCGCTGGGAGGGTGCCTGAGGGACGGCCGCTCACAGGCTGGCCCCGGGGATGTACAGCCAGTCGGCAATGGCAGTGGGCAGGTGGGTCATGACTTGCAGCCTCACCCACCAGTAGGTCTCCATGGGATTGTAACAGTTCTTCGGGCACGGGGAAGTAAGCGCGTCGGTGATGTCATTCAAGACCAGAGACATGTCCTTCAGGCCACTGTTAACGAAGGACTTCATCAGGGCCACGTGGCGAGTGAAATACTCCCTCCCATAGTCCTCCCGCACCGTGTCGCTGGCTCCACTCCAGAGTGCCTCAGCTTGTCTGTCGACGCCGTCTGCCGTGAGGATGCCTGTTGCTGCCACGAAGTTACTGGGCTCAATGAGGATGACCCTGACACCCCAGCGGTACATCTCCTGCCGGAGGCAGTCGGAGAAGGCTGCAACCCCAAACTTGGAAATGCAATAGCAGGAGCGAGATGGGCTCACCATCCGTCCCAACATGCTTGTAATATTCACCACACGGCCTAGAGAGAAAAGAGCAGGGAGAGATGATGGGCTTTGGTAGCAACAGCCAGAACATCCAAGTAGAAAGGTGCTTTGTTGGATGATGCTGATTTGTAAAAGCCAAATCTTGAAGAAGCATCCAAATCCCCCATCAAGCAGCCTTTCTCTCCCGACTCAAGCAAGGCTAGCCCCTGCTCTGATCTCCTCCATGAACGGCAGACATGCTTGACTGTATAAAAAAGGGTTTACAAAGCATACAAGATTTTCCCCCCTAATTTCCAAGCAGGGAAGTACCCAGATCTTCTGAGGCTACCAGCTGTGTGCTCTCACATCAGTGTGCCTTGTTCCTCTGTCTTGCTAGAGGAGCGATCGAGCTCACAGCTAGCAGTGTTAGGAGCTGAAAAGTGCACAACACAGCGTGATGCCGTACAGCTGTTCCGGTTCTTTCTGTAAGTACGACAGTTCATCTGGAGCCAGCCTGTGTAACACAGCTATGTGCTTCTAGACCTGAGCTGGATGGCAGAGAACCAGCTGAGGTTTCTCTGAACCTGCAGCATGAGCAGCACAGCTGGCTCACCCAGCTGGATGGCCAGGAGTGCCTCCAGCACTACATGCGTCCGACTGACCGAGAGGACACTTGACTTCTCCTGTCTATGGGGCAGCACAGAGCAATTGTCCAAACTCCCACCGTGTCAGCTCGACTGCAGAGCTCTGGCAGGTTGTGTTAGATCATGCACTGCCTAGCGGCAGTGACAGCAGTGGTCACTCCTCTGTGAGTGGTTCTGTCCTTCCCCAAGACAAAATCTGTGCAGTTACGGTTTCACATGCACTTACCAACAGATCCCTGAAATCTCACCAGCTATTTTTACAGAGAGGGTTTTCACAGCTGTGGAAAATGACACCCTTTTGCAGCTTGAAATTTTAGCTGAGAGAATCAAGTGGGCGTCTCTGCTCTCTCATTCCAGACTTAAGTGCAGCTTGGAGGGACTGTGAGAACCACCTGCTGACGTGATAGGTAAGCTACCTTTCGTAGTGAGAGGGGGCTTATTTAGCAGGCACTTGCTTTCTGGAAATGGTTTGTGAGCAATCTTCTCAATATAACCCCTTTCTGTCCTCAGAGAACACACAGCTATGCCATCACTCTCCCACACATGCTAAGTAAAGAAGCTCTTCAGAGTTCTGCATGTATGTATCTTTTTTTTTTAAATACAAACCACAGACTTTTGATAACACTATTGTTTTATAAGATATTTAAAATGGCTGTTATTGACTCTCTTTTATTCTGTTATTATCACTCTGCAATCACCTGTGAATTGAATAACATGAAGGGAGAAGATTCAGTTATCCAAACATGAGCACTTGGTAGACTCTGGAGGCCAGAATTATCTTGTCCAGCCTCCAGCCACTTTTTCTAAAGGTGGCCTGGAGTCCTGCATCATATTTGCCAGCACTGCACAAACACGTCTGGCATGCTGGGATGTTTAGAGCAGCACTTGCTGTGTAGGTGCCCGGACTGCCCCAAGAGTAGTTTGTACAAACAAATGCCCACACAGCATGTTGAACCCTGCTGTCTAGTTTTCTTGCATGCCCCAGACACCCTCCTTGGACTGCACAGGCATTCCTTGAAGCACAGACTGAGTCATAATTTTTAGCTACAATTCTTTGCTGCGCTGCGAAAGCTCTCTCTAAATGTTGCTACACTGCCCAGCATGTACCTTTAGCTCTGCAAATGAGGGGCAGGAAAGCCTTCGTCACCCTCACGGTGCCCCACAAGTTGACCTCTGCCACCTTCTTGTAGTTGTCTAAACTCGCAAATTCCACCTCTCCGAAGGTCGAGATGCCAGCATTGTTCACCAGGCCCCACAGACCTGCCAACAAACACGCGGTTAAAGATCAGAACGAGGAAGAGTCTCACACAGAAGTCTTTCTTATTGTTCAAAGTAATTCAACACCTTGACAAAGAACTGAGCACTGTTGTAGAAAAGTGTTGTAGAGTAAATCCAGCAAGAAAATGAAATATACTCTTGGTATACCAGAAGTGAAGCCAGTGTGGGTTGTTTGGAACATCAGGGAGAGTGATGGGCTCACATAAGCATTGTGCCTCCTGTCGGTCCCAGGTTTGTCCTCACTCAGTGACTTTATTGTGGCTTTTGCCATTCGGAGGGGGCTGGACTTATCCTCAATTTAAAAATAAACAAAAAATGGAAGGAAAACAAATATATTGGATTTCTATATCCCCCTCACAACTCTTGACTGTTTGGGAGAGCACATGGTATTGATCTGCAAGTTCACGGTCTGATTAACAGCTGTTGTATTTTAGTCCAGGTAATTGGTTTCCCTCAACCTTAACTATAGCAGAAGATGGCAAACTTACAATCAACCCTCAAAAATACTAGAATTTAAAAACGAACATCTGTGCATGCAGTCCTGTCAAAATTAAATTGACTGCACTTACCAAGAGCCTCTACACTGAGCCCCTTCCATGTCCAGGACTTAGCAGGTCACTGAGGACTTGACCTTTCAGAGTGATTACTGCAGGAGTCCCACTGGCAAACATTTGTAGGACTGAGGCTGTGCTTTGTGAATTTGTTGAAGCACACGACTATGCAGCGACAAACTGTAGGAGGAACAAACAGAAGAGCTGGAACAGGGTAACAGAGTTGCTCCTCATTAGACATCATGCCATAGGCTACAGTAATTTTTCACTGTGTAAGTACTCACTTGGAGTTGGGGCCACTTTCCACTCCCTGACCTTCCTCTTACCACCATGAACAAATACAGGGCTCAGAAGCAGTCGTCATGTTCAGGGAGCTCTGGCATTGCTACCAAAAGCACTCACGTCATGCTACCCTGTTGATAAAACTTATCAAGCTCTCTCTCAAAAATTTTGGAGCTGTTTGCCCTGCCTGTGCTCCACAGCCTCCCTGCCCTGATGTATGAAAGTCTTTTAATAACTTCCACCCTGTACTTAACTCCTGGTCAGATGGTAACCGTGTATTATACCAAACACAGCCCTCTAAGCAAATTGCAATATTCTGCCATTGCCCAATAAATACCAATGGAATTTATCCTCTGGCTGCATTTAAAAGCACCAACATGTCTTTGCTAGACTGACTCTCTACTCTCACACTGGCCCTAGTAACCCTGCCCTGTCCCAGCTAAATTCATTTCCCCTGAAGGCCGTTGACCAGCCGTATAGAGCAGACCAGAGAAGGTCACGTTCTACCCAGTCACCTTCAACGTGCATTAACCAGGTCTGTCCCAGAATGTATTTCTCTCCTATGGCTGCCACCACTCCTGCACTTCCCAGCTCTGACATGGTGATTCTAGCACCCTTTTTGCCCTGCCCACCTGTCTCTGACAGGCAGTGGTGAATACTGATCCAGTTCACCTTCCTGCAACTCTATCCTTCCCCAGAACAACCCTTTCCCAAGCCCCCACTGAGTGACTACAGTCCCGGGGGCTCTTTGGGATAATAGCTAAGTTGTGGCCTGTAGTAAAAAGACAAGAAAACATCTTGCTTACCTATTTTTACTTCCACTTGCAGTAATTCAAGTTTCTAAATGCTGCCATCAGGTAATTCTGCTCTGCCCAAGATTCCCTGCCTGTTGTGGCCGCACTTACTTAAGCTGCCAGCTTTAACAGCTGAAGGTAACTCCAAAACTCATACTCACCTGGCAGCCAGCACAGCATCTCAGCCTGAATGAGGTCCCCTGTGCTGCTGCAAAGCAGGCTCTAATCTCTAGCAAGAGAACCATGGGAACAGGGCATCTGATTGTGTGATTTCACCAGTAACAAGAAGCTATGCAGAGCAAATTTGGCAGGGATTTACCAAAATCCACAAAAGACTTAAATCATCAGTCCCAAATGGACCTTTGCAGAGTGTACCTGATTGTAAATTTCTCTACAATTTCCCATTTCTGGCGTTACAAGGTTAGACTCAGAGACATTCATGAAAACGCTATTTACAATAGTTCATTCTTGGAATTTCACTGCTCACACATCAGGTCACATTACGTACGGAACAAAGTGCTAACAGGCACCTGGTCACAGGGCTGTTTGCTGGACAGCAGTGTGTTTACTGAGCGGAGCCTTATCACTACTATTTCTTTAGTGTCAACAATACAGTGGGAACTGCATAGGATTGAAAACAAACAGGGGCACTCCTATCAAAATGAGTTTAGCCTTATGTACACAGCACAGGGAGAAGAGGTATAAACCTACAACGCAAACACTGTTCTGCGCTAGCTCCTCTGGGGCCACGGTCAATGCGCAACAAGCACGTCTGTGCAAGTCACGTCAGTCTCAACGGTCTCTGTGTTCCAGCACTTTTGTATTAAACACTATTTATTGGCAAGCCCCAAATCTCAGTCCCCCTGACAGGCGTATAAAGAAGCCTTTGCTGGTTTGCATACTGTGCTGGAGCAAACAACTACACGATAAAGCTCTCAAGAGCAGGAGGAACCAGTCCAGCTTGCTGATCAAGGATGCGAGACTTCTCTGTCCCTGCTACATACACAGTTTGGCAAATACTGCTGCATTTATAGAAGCAACAGAGCTGCTCTCTTATAAGCTTCCACTCAGTGGGAAATGGCTCTGTGCCATTACTGCTGTTGCTGAGCTCTTCAGGAAAAGCTTGAGAAGCTGTGAAATGTGTGATGAGGGCTGGGAGATTGTGTAGGAAGAAAACCATGCAGAGAGAACATGTGTGGGAATAGAGCCTGTACCTAACTTGGTTACGTTTCATATGCTCATTTTAGGAGGAAGAGTGTGCGCACATAATTTGCATAAAGATTAGAACTATTGTTATTCACAGGCTTTATACTTGCTGTGAACAAAGACAGGCCCATGTCAGTCTCACCCAGGCTTCAAGAGGAATCACCACCCTCCATCTGCACAACCCTTAAGTCCTGGAGCCACAGATGAGAAACGTCAGATCACCCTCAGCCTGGGTCTACAGCTTGTGTCCAGCTCGCTACTTGCACAGAGGCTGCAGAGAAACCCAAGTGGGGTGAGAAGCCTCACAACCACAACCTCACCACGAGAAGAGGTTAGGTGGTGTCACACCGGGCTCTGACTGTAAGCTTGCATCCCACTGCCAAACCATCTCCAAGAAGGAAAGAAGCACATGGAGAGGACTCCTATCTTTCACTTTCACATGCTCTTAGGGTCCATGAGTTGAACCCACACTGGATCCTGTCTCACATGAGCTCTGGGATGTTACATGGCAAATTGAAAACATGGATTGCCCTGGCTGAGTAACAGTCCAGGTTTGGCGACAGGTCAGTCTTGTGCTCCCCCTCTGCACTCAGTTACACAAACAGATTGTACCAGCATGGCACAGGGGACAGCAGTAAGCAGCCAGGGCCTGATACCTCTTCACTCTCAGGGCCACAGGCTCTTGTGGGCTTACTCATTTTCTACGGGATGTGGAGTTAGAGCCTAATCCTCCTTGTCTTGGTCTCTTTCCATGTGGCTGGCACATCAACAGCAAGACAATTCTCCTCAATGACCTGGGTATGGCACTACCTGACTGCCAGCCACACTCTGTCACAGGGCTCCAGGTTTGTTAACCCTCTTTTGGTGGTGCCAAGGTGGAATGACCTGGCCAGTGCATGGCTTGTTCTGTAGGAAGGATTCTGTGAACACAGGAAAGAACAAGCTGTACTGGAAATACAAAGATCCCCACATACCTTCCTCTGACTCTTTCAGGGTCCTCTTCACAAAATCCACAGCCTGAGCCACGTCCTGGTCACTGCACACATCCATCTGTAGCACTTTCATGCGATCTGACTTCATGTTCTTCAGCTCCTTGGCTCCATCTCCATTCTCATCCTGTTCAGCAGAAAAGAAAGATGCCTTGCTAGGATGGACAAGGAACAGAAACGGAGCTTGGGGCAAGGCACATTCACATGGACAGAAAATAGAAGCTACCGAAATCACATGCAGCGGTGTAAACTCAGTGCACAAATAAGCACACGAGCCACACAAATCAGCGTGCAATCCGCAGCCGTCTTCCTATTCCCTCCAGCACCACTCCTGTATCTGCAGCAGTGACCCACTGCTCTGAAGAGCCACACAGCCCCTCCCCTAAGCTCCTTGAACAAAGGGTTTCACATGTGTAACACTGTGAAATACTGTGCCAGCCTGGGATAACCACAGGTGACTCTCCACTGCCTCAGTCTCCGTGCTCTGCAGGTAACATAGCAAACATCTGTACAGAAATCACAGTCAGATTTTTGAAGCTTAAAACCAAAAGGCTAATTAGTCCCTGCACTCACATGCCCTCAAAATACTGCCTGGCTTCTAACGAAATAGTATTATCAGACCACTCTGAAAACAAGAAAGCAGGGACACCTTTGGCAAGCCTAACAGCAAACAGTCTGATGTTACAGGATACAGCAGGAAACATTTACAGCTGAACCTACATAATAATATTTTGCTCTTACTACACTGCAGAACAGGATGCACAGGAATACATGCACAGAGGAGATCTCCCACACAACAGGGTTACAAACACGAAAGAGGGAAATTCTGCCTGAGGGACCAAGAACAAGTCTTTTTCACACTATAGGTAACAAGAACATGATGGCTCTACTTTTTTCTACCCTCTTCCTTTCTTTCCTCTTTTTCCCCTTCTCCTCACTGATATCACCAGAGATTCTGCTACTATTGTGAAGTTTTGTGTTTAGTCAAACACAGTTTAAATTCTAAATTTTACATGCTCGCTTCCAGACAGGTTTGCTGCCTAAGCCTTACATCCCTGCTCAGGTGATATGTAACAAATAAAAGTGAAAAGAGCACAGATTAGCCATGCAGTTCCACAGAGGGCTCAAGATTTAATTCACCAAACTACTCCCTGAGTCACAGGCTCTGCCTCTTCAGGGAGAAGTTATGAATTGCTGAGTCACCACTCCTGGCCACCCCTCCTCCTTCAGCACTCGATACCAACTCCCACAGCACAACACGAGCAACCCTCCCACAGTCACCTGCTCAGCTGCCTCTGCAGCCAGGCTGATCTAAAAAATATGTACCCACTTAGTCTTTCTATACATATCTCAGGCTGTTAAATGAATTTAGTATACAACATCCCACCTTCAAGTCAGTGACCAGTGACGTGTAATGAGGGAAAAGAACAGAAATGTTCATCACAGCGACACAGGCACTATGCCAACAGTAGGAATGAGTTGCTGGTCTCAGGCTGCATACCGCTTCACAGCTGACTTACTTCCAGGTATCACAAAACCAGCAAATAGACTTGAAGCTTTTCTAATGCACATGACACATGGTGGCATGCTTTGTCTTATCTAGCCACAAAAAGAATCTCTGAAAGTGGTGTTACAACTCACTATATTTCTGGAAGATGCTCTTGCATCTCACCGGGGTTATACAAAGCTACTTTCAGCTACTTAATGGTGAATAAAGTGGAGCTAATTTAGCTTATAAAGAGAGATTTACTATATACAGAAACAAAAACTTAACTACATGTGATTTCAAATACCAGTTGTCATTTCTAAGCACTAACAACACTTCTCCCTATATGTTTTTAATCTTTCCTATTAATTATAAACTAAACAAGAAATATTTCCACTGTTTTTTTGAGAAACAGTCATAGATCAGCAACTTAAAGCCTACTGTAAGTAGTTATTATTATTCGTATTGAAATGAATTTTCCCCTATCACCAATGCAATGCAATCTGCAAAGTTACTTTTCCAGCTGCAATTTATTCACAGTTGACACAACATATTGATTTTGGAAGACTGACTTTAACAAGCAGTATCAATTGGAGCCACTTTTCATAGTTGTAAATATCACCTGAGCTACTATTTAACTGTGAAACAAATTGCTTATCTCTTATGTCCAGAAAACCTCTTTACAAATCAAACAGCCATGTATTTTTATAGAAAGAAGTGAACATCATCTCATGTTCTGTGGTATTCAGGGGCTGCAAGCACATTCCCTGTTCAGATACCCACATGGTACTTCCTCCTTCTGTTTTAAACAGTAGGTTTGCTGGCTGGGAAAATACGTGGAGCCATTCCTGTGGCAGAAGCCAGGCTGTCCTCCCTGTGATGGCCTTCGTGGCCTTGGCACTCGCCAGCAGAAGCCACACAGCAGTGTCGGTCAGGAAGGGCCTTGGCAGCAATGGCCCAACTACTCCTGCCAAACCTCTCTCCCCCTCCTTTTGCTGCAATGTGTATTTTTTCTCCGATTTTTATCCTCTCAGAGAACCTCCCAGCTTCCCCTTCCCAGTTCCATCGGAACTGAAAGCCGCCCTGCTCCAGCCCTGCCCGCCGCTCAAGTTCTCTCCAGAGAGGCTGTCCCTGGGACTTGGCCGTTCCCTCCCAGCTATCTCATTTCCCCCGGTTATCCTGTCCCCGCAGCCCCGCTCAGCCCTGGCTGCCAATCCCACCCCACCCCACGCCTGGCAGGGGCGGCAAAAAAACCCCACACGCCCTCTCCACCCCCCCCAGAAGCTCCATGCCCCCTGCTCCGGTTTTCGGCTGCCTCCCCTGCCCTTCCTTTGCTCCTCTCCCTGGCTCTGGCTTGGAGGATCCCAGTGCAGCTGGTGCTGGGAGACAGCCAGATCACACAGGGGCTTGTCAGCAGAGAGCTGGCCTCTAACAGAGGGAGCCATGGCTTCTTCCTCAGGGAAGCTCGTGGGATTCAGGATTAGGTCGTGGCAAGCAGCTGAGCACCCGCAGCGAGATGTCCCTGGGAATCAGGAAGCTGCGAACACAATGCTCAACTCCGCCGGATCCTGCTGGCTTGCCCCATCTGTGTCAGTTCCTCCTCGCCCTGTTGCTGCCCGTCCACTCGCTCCCTTCCTGCCTTTGCCAGGTAGAACACCT
Organism: Apaloderma vittatum; assembly: GCF_000703405.1. Classification (NCBI taxonomy): domain Eukaryota; kingdom Metazoa; phylum Chordata; class Aves; order Trogoniformes; family Trogonidae; genus Apaloderma; species Apaloderma vittatum. The sequence continues at coordinate 13,112 of NW_009719767.1, forward strand.
TGTACTTGTCATTACTGGATTCCACCTAACCGATTGCAGGCTCCATCCGATTTACCAAGATCATTTTGAACCCTATTCTCCAAAGGGCCTGCAATCATCCTTGCCTGGCACCACACACATTTCCTTCCAAGGGAACTCTCTATTCCAGGGACCTCCGACATTTTCCTGGGACTGAACAGCAGTCACAGGCTTAGAGCAGGAGTTTGCTCAGGAGACTATAATGAAGGACTGCACCAAAACCCTTATTTGAGATATATTATCCCTTTCCTTTAACCACTCTACTGCTAAGTCAGGCTGAGATTAGACTGCCCTGGTACAGTCTGTTCTCAGTAAACTTCCACAGACAGTGTGTACCACACTATGAGCTAGACCTCTGTAAAACTGACAGATCCATGTGTTGCAATTTAATCTAGTGCACTGAAGGTGAACTGATTGGTTGGCAACTTCAGAGGTCTGTCTTGTTTGAGAAAGAAAGTACAAAAATCTGCTCTCTTACAGCCTTCTGGAAATCCCCTGGCCTGCAAGTGCTCCTGAAAATATCACCAATGGGGCAAGAAATAACAATGGCTCATCCTTTAGTTGCTTCTCAGTACATTTCGTAAGGCTTGCTGAACTTGAACACATCCATTCATATGAACATTCCCTGTTCTTTTGTTCTTTTTCTTTTGCACTTGATCCTCTCCAGTTCTATCTCAGCCTGCTTGCAGTGTTCTTACTATTCCTGTAACTTTATTTTTGACCATCTTATCATTAAAAATCTCCTGATGCACCTGACAGTGTACCATCTTGTACTTAATGCAAGGTCTCTCTGTGGTGGTTAGCACATCAGGGATCCTTTAATTCTCTGTACAAAAGCATGCAAGGATGGAGTCACTGTGTGTGAACTAATTGCCTGGCACCTGTTCTGACGCTGCAGTGAACCTGCAGCAGCTCACACTTCTCTCATGACAGGGTGAGTTTCCCTGCACTTGTCACAAGCACTTACACGCCCGATGCCACTTACTGTAAGGTAGTTGCATCTATGGCCACACTGCATGTGCACTCGGCAATAATCACTTGTATGCTCATACCTTGTTCCTCCCAAGCGATCTGATCAAACAGCTCCCTGCCTTCACAGATGTTTCCTGCTGCTTTTCGGATCCATCACGCATTCCTGTAGTCACTGTATGCTTCCTCCACGCAGAGCAGTCAGCTCTAGATTTACAACCATTTTCATCCCATGGGCATTCTACCATCAGGTTTTCAGCAAGTTCCTGCTCATCATATTTTAAATTCCTAGGCTATTATCTCCCCTAACCATTTAAAACATAAAGCTGTTCCATGAAGATGCCAGCTGTCCCAAGAATTGTAGAAAGAATTTGGCTGTTAATATTTTTGCACCAGCTATCCAGATAACTGCATTGCCATCAGATGCTGTCCTTCAGACACACCTAACAGCAGATAAGACAACACCAACGACCTGGGGGAGAGGGAGAAACCACAGGTGAAATCCTGAGGCTCTGAGTCCAGGTCTCCTGAAGATTTATTAACCCACAAAACAATTCTCCCACTCCCTACCCCTTCAGGGTCAAGTGCTCATTCAATCTCCTGAGAGTAACCTGTAGATCACCCATGACTGTGGATGCATTTTCCACCTCCACACAGAATACTACAAATATGGAACCACAAAATTTTAGCTCTGAGTAAGAGGTTGCCAGGCCAGATCAGAGGGGATGCTGAGAGCTCCCAGGCCATTCTGGAACAGGTACATATCTGTGATCAAGAAGTAATATACACTTTTTACATCAATAAAACAAGCAGGTGGGGCTCAATTCGACAGCATTTAGTCTCTTTATGTGGCCCTCTCTCTCCGCACTAGTGCCGCCTTATGAACAGCTCTCTAATACCACCCTATCTCCCCTCTCCTTTCTGTTGCCTACACCTGCTGCTCTGCAAAGCAAATACCTGGCTTACTAGCACCAGAGACAGGCATCCCAAAGCAGTCTATGACATGATTACTGAAGGATTTACAAAGCCTCCGCATGGAAATTTCCGAACAGTGGCAATTTTCCAACAGGACTCTCTTGCTCTCAAGTTACACAATGTGTCAGTTGATAATAACTTTCCCTTCTGGTGTGATGGAAGAACGTAACCTCCGCTGAGATCACACAGGCTATAAGTCTGTTTGTTCTCACCTTCCACACTACTCAAATCTGGTCATCACTCCCTGAGCACCTGTGCTGAAGTGGCCATCTTCAAACAGAGTATGAACTGATTTTGAACAATTCAATTCAGAAATTACCTGAGTTTGGCCTATCAAAACAGTAAAAAAGCATATTAAGGGTAAAACCTCAGCTGAGATGGAAGTGCAGCTGGCCCATTTTGTAAAGATGGCTTTACAACACAGCACAGTTACCTGCAAGAGCAGAAAGCGGGATGATGGGTTTGCAACCCCTCCTGATTCAGTGTGCCTACACTGATGTCTCACAAGTGACACCATATGCCAAAGACAAGTAACAGAGCATGAGATCTGCAGATACCAGGAAGTTACAGTGAATTTGTTTATTTGGCTATCCAGAAACTGAATAGCTTCTACAAAAGCTCTAGGAGTTCAGTGAGAAGACACTTCGGAAACAGAACCTCAACAAGGCAGCAGAGGTGGCTTGGAGATGAGTTTCAGGAGTGTTCCCAAAAGAAAATGACAGAACAAAAGACAGCAACAGAGATGCCAGAGAAAACAGGAAACCAAAATGTCATAGCAATCTTCAGATTTATTGAGTGTGTTACAGTACTGCTTAGAGGCTTCCATGAGTGAACACTGCCCTACTGTGCAAACTACTGTACAGACATGCAGTTGACAGACAGTCCCTGCCCTTAAGAACTCAGAATTGCAGGAATGACAAGATGCAACAGGCACATGAAGCAATGGAAGATGTAACAATCCCTGCCCACTGCACTTTCCTCAGGTTTTGGACTAAGGTAAATGGAGGCTGCAGACAGAGACCATGTCAGTTGAGAAGCACTTCTTTCCACCCAGAGAGGAATTTTGATCAATATCACTACTCACCATGAGCAAGCATCCAGCAAAAACAGTAAATCCCTTTGCGTGAAGCTGTTTTGCCAAAGCATGTCCAAAACCTTTGTCACAGCCGGTTATTAGCACTGCCTTCCCTTCAGCCTGTGTGGGGAAAGACAGTAATACATCATCAGATATTGCAACACTTCAGGCACCACCAGCACCCAGTGACATAGCACGGGAGCAGCTTGTAGCCCTGCAACCAGGGCCAGCCAGCGTTTAAGAGGTGCAATTTCAGCTGCAAGTCACAGTGGCCATCTCAGTCTAAACCCAGCAATTTCAGTGGAGCTTCTGCTGGGTCAAACAGCATAAATCAGGTGACAAGACTCCTGTGTAGAAACACAACCAGCTTCCAACTGTTGTGAAACCCTACATTTATTCAGTTGCTGGTCAGTAAAAATTTGTGTTGCCTCGATACCCAAGCTAGAACAGTAACTCTTTCATGTATCAGTGGCCAAAGCAGAACAGAAACATTTCAGAAGTTGGTGATCTACCAGCCCATAGGCATTGCAAGAACGAGCAGTATAGAAAACACATAAATCATAGTGTGTCACCTGCTTGAACTGTACAGAAGCTCTTTTAACAGCAGCGATTCTCTATTGCCTGTTCCCCATCTCCTCCCACTCCATGCAGTACTTTCCATGCTGTATTTTAGCATGCACGAATGTGACTACACGTTTGGGTTTCCTTCTGAAACACTGCAGTCTTAACAGGAACAGCTTATCAAATCCTACAGTTCTCTCCAACAGTATCACTATCTTTTGATTGATACATAAATTGAGAGAGAAGATTTGATATTCCATCTGGTATGACACAACAGGCTTGTGATAGATCTGAAATCAGCATCCCAGATCCAGAATAGAAGTCTGCAGCAAAACACTGCCCATTCACTGTCTTTCTTTGCTTGAAAGCCATCTGACTCCTGCTCTTCTCACCACAGCTCTGAAGCAATTAACCCCTAACACTTGGCCCAACCAGCAGGCACCCAGCTGCAGCGCTGCATGCTGCTCCAAGCTATTGACACATTCTCGAGGCAATAACGTGACATAGTAATAAAGATCTAGAGAGTGCAATAAGGAAGGTCACTTCCTCTTATGTGGAGATATCTGCAACTAATATTCACTCTTACTCTATTAACAACAGCTGGAACACAAGCATCTGATTTTATACTTACTCATGAATTGTCCAGACACTTTTTCAGACAGAAAAAGGGCAACGACCAGCACTCTCTGATTTTTGCTGACGTGTGTTAGTGAAATGGCAATAAGTAGTAATTGCAGTGATAGCAATCAGAGCATTACTGCACAAACTCAAGACAAGCCTAAGCAGAGAGCAATATGCAAATAAGATACACCCTGTCCTGTCCTATAATTCATGTTGAAGTTATTGCTTTCAAAGGGGAGTAATGATCTGAAGTTGAAGTGAGGACAATAGACAGTAAGTTAACTGCGAGCCAAGAATGGGCTTCCCAGTCCAAGAGAGATGGGGAACTATTGGAGAGACTCTAGCAGAGGACAACAAAGATGACTGGGGGACTGGAGCATCTCTTTTAAGAGGAAAGGTTGTGAGAGCTGGGACTAGTTAGCCTGGAGAAGAGAAGGCTGAGAGGAGACCTTATCAATGTCTATAAATATCTAAAGGGTGGGTGCAGGGAGGATGGAGCCAGACTCTTTTCAGTAGTGCCCAGTGACAGGACAAGAGGCAATAGGCACAAGCTGGAATGCAGGAAGTTTCATCTAAATATGGGTAAGAACTACTTCACTGTGAGAGTGACAGAGCACTGGAACAGGCTGCCCAGGGAGATTGTGGAGTCTCCGTCTTTGGAGACTTTCAAAACCCATCTGTGTGCAATCCTGTGTGATGTGCTCTAGGCAATCATGCTTTAGGAGGGGAGGTTGGACTAGATTATCCCTAGAGGTCCAACTCTGATGATTCTGTGATTTGTAATTTAATTTACAGCAACACAGCTCCAAGAGAGATCAGGATCAAGTGTGAACCAGGTCACAGAATTTGCCAAGGTTACCTCCCACAATAATTCAGCAAGTAGGTCCATAGAAAAGAAAGGATTTGACTTTTTTTTCTCTGCCTCATCTCCCTAGACCCTTCACCTCTGAATCCTGAAAACACACAACTTCCCAAAAAGGCAGGAACCAGAACCCAGGACAAGCAAACAGAGATGATGCTCAATCCTCAACCATCATTAGCTCCTTCATCAGCTGGTCAGATAAAGACAGAGCTCACCTGCAGGAACTAAAAGCAAACAGCTGGGCTGTGTTCCAGTGTGCATCTAGTTTTAGCTCTCAGCAGCTGGTTTGCTTTCTCTGCTTAAAAAAAACTCCACTGCACCAAACTATCCAAATGTAGACAGAAAGGTTTTAAACCTCCTTTTTAAAACCCTCTCAGCTGTCTATAATGGGAAGAAAAGTGAGGAACAACTTATGAGAAGGTTCCTGTGATTATTTCTAAATTATTTGCTATCACCCTAATTGCTGGCAATAAAACGTGTAACTACAGCAGCATGGCTAATCACAGACTGAGGCCTCGGCAGCACTAATGAGCGTTCAAAACCCCAAGGGATGTACTAGATTTCACACCTGCAGCTGCCCTGTCTTTCTGCCACACTTGATTGACCAAGAACTTGCAGGGATGAGAGCAGGGGAGCAATCCCCTTCAGAAACAAAAAGATCCTATCCCCAAAAAAACTCAGAAAAGCTCAATCCTCCTTATCCTTTGGAATTCCCCAGATAAGGCCTAATGGGCCTCATTCCCAGAGTTTGATAAGGTCAGTCTGCAGCTCACTATTTGACACAGTGCTGAGGCGGGCAGGGAGGACGAGCTATCACCTCTCTATCAGGCACCAAAGGTGACCTCAACCAGTGTTTTGATGAACTTCAGGTGCCTCACTCATTAACGGTCACACAGTGCTCTCTGGCAATGCTGCACAGGAGGTGGCATTTGTGTACAGTGCTGCCAGGGCGCCCGAGATCTGCTGGGAGTGCAGAACAGCTTCTTGTACTGGACGTGCTGCTGCAACATCTGAGCACTGTCCGTATCCTCGCTGTAGGATCTGCAGGACTACATTCCACACAGTTCGAACAGCGAGGCAGCCTAATATTAACCTGCAGTCAGCTTGGGTGCACTCACCTATATATATATATATATATATATGGAAT
>NW_009719768.1:0-34611 GCF_000703405.1 Apaloderma vittatum
TGGCTTTTCGGCTGGGTTTTTTTGGACTTTTTTTTTAATTATTATTTTTTTGATTTTTTGGAGGGAGGGTTGTTTTGTTTTCTTTCAGGCCGCCTGTGCCTGCCTGCGCCTCCTCTGTTTCAAAAGGAATAAAAGCAAAAAAAAAAAATAATAAACCCAGAAAATGTTGTTGCGCACACAGGAGGTGGGCTCTGCAAGGGAACACCCTGCAATCGGAGACCTTTCAGCCCGAGCTGGGAATGGGGTTTCTGTTGCAAGCTAATAGATACAGGGATGTTTATTTCAGGCTCCGTTTCAAAAATTCGTAACTTTTGTTATCTGCCAGTCATAAAGCGCGTCAAAAACGAGATAAAGTGGATTGGTAGATACATTTCAATAATTATTTACATTCAGATGCACACTTAAGAAGCAAAAATTGTACAAATCCCAGTTTCTCACTATTTCGAGCTAATAAGGAAGATCAATGGCCTTGTTGCACCTGGCAGCATGAGATATTCCCTACCTGAGATCACCAATATTGTAGGTGGCAAAGAAGGCAGAGAGAGGTGTGATCATCAGATAGTTGTAGTGGAATACTTGCACGTTTGTCTGGGCATGAGAAATTCCAGAATGTCTGAGCCCATGGCCGTGCTCCCTCCAGTCCTGGTGATAAGCTACTTGGGCAAGAGGTGCTCTGATAACCTGTGATAACCTGTGATAACATTCACGACTGTGTGCTACAGCACCCTCTGGGATGTTGGGGTTGGAGGCTGGCCCTGCTGACGATCTCACCATAAACATACAACACTGCACCAAACTCCATCATATGGACTCAGTGGGAGCAGAGGGAAAATGGACGCAATGTTTTATTCCTCCTGTCTGAACAGGTAAAGCCTGCTTTGTCTTCAGAAGCAACCTCTTACCCGGGCCTTCAGTTAGCTTCACCTCGTGTGTCCCACTTCAGGGATGGCAAGAGCCTGCAACCCTGCAGCAAGAGCCTGTGGTCCCCTGCAGCTATACCCAACCCTTTACTACGCCATAGTGGCACAGTGAAGTTTCACAGCTAGGTGGGAAGCACGGTGCCTAATTTCTAAATATTTTAATTCATTGTGTTCCATTCAAGTAATTGTGGACACGGAAAGGGAATGAATTTGTCTGGACCTGCAATAATACTAACCTTGTGGTCAGAACTTAATTTTTTGAGCTTTTCAGTTCTTTAATGTGAGTGTGGGAGAAACCCACATCTGTTGGAATAGCTGCCTACAGTCGGTTGATCCAGACTGTTTATTCCAAAGCCTTAATTAACAATCTTAAAATTCTGGATTGGCTTCGTACCACTCATGTTTTTCTCCTCCTACATGCCGTTCCATACTTGCAGTAGCACACTGGACCCCAACACTGACTGTGAAGCTCCTTCTGTGGTTGCAAGAAGCCTGCAGAAATTCAAGGGGAGACTGAGAAAATACTCGCAGGAGAGACAGAAGCAGAAACAGCATCAAGATGGGGTCATGGTATCCTCAGCCCAAGATTATTGGAAGTGTCACAGCTGGTAACCTTGTTCTTGCTTTCCCTGGGCATCAGCTCACGGCCACAGCTGGAGAAGGAGCAGTAGACTGGATAGGCCATTGGGTCTGACACACCATGGTTGGTTGCTTGTGTGCTCCTGGGCTTCCGTGAGCTTTTCCCTGAAAATCTGGATCCTTCCTCAGTGTGAGTAGCGTCAAAGCTGCTCAGCTGTTCAAAAATCCAGTTGGAAATTCCACCTGAGTGAGTAAATGCCTTTTTGCCACAGCACTTTTTGGAGTCATTCACGCCTTCTTCATCAGCAGAAAAACAGGAAGAGGTATTTGAAAATGGGCTGGCCTGCCCATGGGAAGAGTTACATTGTGTAACTGCAGTAAATCCCTGCCCTATTTGCTATGTATCTCTGAGCAAATCTTCAAGGCACTTTTCAAGGCTTTTATTAGAATGTGATGAATCTCTCATACCCAGAGCTCTGTATTAATTTTCTTCTTTTGCAGTGCTTTTGACACATATGTGCATGGATACGCTTATATTTGAAGTTCCTGTTCTTAGGGCTAGAGTCAAGGAGCAAGAAAATGAGGGGAATAGCAATTCTATGTTTCATGCTACTTCCGGCACGGAGGCCCTACAAGCATCCTCAGCAGAGTCACACAGAATCACAGAATCACAGAGAATCACAGAATGTTAGGGGTTAGAAGGGACCTCGTGTTTCTGCAGAATAAATCCTCCAACAGCATTAAGTCAGACTTTCATAGCATGATGCGTCATAGACTTGAAAATTGTATTTTTTTAAAAAGTTACTTGTAATTTTTTTAGCTTGAAGCCCACGTAGTATATGGGATGAATTAACTATAGTCTCAGTAAGTACATGAATACATATGAAATATTGGAGGAGAATTAGCATGGCTTTTGTAGGCAAGTTATGTCCCGCAAATCAATTGCAGCATAATGCTGGACTGAATAAGTGTGTTGCTAAATTGCATCTAATCAATGCAGGATGGTTCAAAAAGTTTGATAAAGCCCATCACCAGAAAAATGCTAGTGAAAATTGTAACAGGGAGAGAGGTTTTACTGTGGTCATACGTGGTATATAGTGGGGAAAAGAAGAATTATGGAAGTTCTGCTGTAGGGGATCTTGACAGCTGGAACCTGTCCATATATTCATAAAAGATGTGGGAAAGAAGATTAGTAGCAATACAGTAACAATGGAGAATTAGTCGTATTCTTGACAGCACAATCTAAGGCTGACTACCCAAAGTTACACAAGAATATTACTATATTGAGTGAACAGGTGATAAATTGATAACTGAAATTTTAAATTAATATAATAATGGAAAGATTAACTAAAGTGATAAGAACAGACTGACAGACTGTAGCCTTGCTGTTACCTCTCTGAAAACAGACTTAGGATAACTCTCTGGGAATATCATGAGCTGAGTAACCAATACCAATCAAAGGAAAATAAAACAGAAGCAATTATTTGGAAAGGAACAACATAAATCTCTTTAGTTTTATATATTCTCTATAACCATAGATACCTTCATATATTAAACGCAGTTTGCAATTCTATTAACCCATTTCATGGAAAGAGTAGTAGAAACAAAATTACAACAGTACAAAAAAGGAACAAGAATATATTGTGATTATGGGGACTAAGTTGAGCATTGGAAGAAAGAAGTGGTATGGTAGAGGTCTCGACACTTGGTAGTGATAGAGAGAAGGTGAGCTGGGAAGGACTGTTTTCTGTTTCTCATAATCCAGGTGCCAGAATAATTAGACCACGGATATTGAAAGCAGTCCCACCTTTCATTCAGAAAGTTGTAAATTGTTTATTGTTAGAACCTGGCTTGGTATATGACAGGAAGGAACATTCACTGTTTTCTAATTTCTGCTCTTTTTCTCTAAAGATCAGATGCTTCATACTGCTGAGAGCAGTGGATTATTGAGGTAGAAGAGCAAACCAGTTCTTACTGCTTCCTTAGGAAGTTCAGAGTACATTCCTGGCTGGCCATGTTCAACTCCTCAGGACACGTGGAGCAATATAACACCAACAAAGGATTGGGAAAACACGGAGGCCGCTTCTCCCTTTGCCGCGGGATGGTGCAACCTTTTCCTCCTCGAGTAACCAAGAATCTGCAGCCAGATGTTTATGTTGGAAGCATCCCTGGATGTGAAATTTGCTTCCTTGGTAGGCCACCTCAGAAGACAGAGGCTCAGCAAATATTTTGGTTAGGGGTTTCTGTTAGTGTGCATTGTTAATAAAATGTGCTAAATGTTGTTAATTTAGGTCAGGCATACTAATTACCTCAGGGATGTCTGAACAATAAACAACAATGACCCTAACTGAGAAACTAATTAGCTTGGAAAATTTGGCTTTCTTAATCATCAAAGAAGATGGGATAAAGCTCATCTTTAATTTAGAGAGTAATTATTATCAGTGGTCTGAAGCTTTAGACATTACTCATTCCCACATCAGGGTTGGATTGAATAAGACTCTGGAGTCTATAGCCCTGTGCTTTTGCTCTTCTAAGAGAATGCAAGCATACTCTGAAATTTAAGATGAAATCTCCAGTTTTGAAGTTGCTTTCTTATAAATGAAATGTCTAAATTTTAAGTTATGTCAGTGTTACATCATATAATAATAAAATGCACCTTCTGTACTTCAGCTAGCTTATCTTGGTTTTGCTTGGTAGCTCTCATTATTGTTCTTATGTAAAAACCACTATTTGCCTACCAAAAGGTGCACTTTTCATGATCTGAGTGTACGTGTTTTCACAGCAGACCTTGATTTTCATGTGCTTGGAAGAGGGAATTAATCAGTAATTTCATTGCGCTATTTCAGGCAAATGCTAGATAATTTCTTTCTTATCCATTTGAATAAATATACCTCCAGATCTTCATATAAAAACATATTTCTAGAAATTGATACATTTTTTAAAAATAGTTTTGTTTTAATAAAATCAGTTTAAATAGAGATAATGGATATTGAAATTAAATTGCAGTAATTTATTTAATATTTTATGGGCATATTTAATACTTGGTTATAAAAAAAAATGCCACTTCTGGTAAAATGCCAGGAAAATAGATGCTACCATGTCAGTTTATTTGGAAATGAGAAACCTGAATTTTCTAGCCCTAAGTGACAATGAAGGTCACATTCAGGCCAAAAACAAGAGCAAAAGGAAGAAAAGAGCTCCTGCTAAAAGCTGTTTCTTCAAAATTAGATCAAAAACTTGGTCCAAAACAAAAGAATTTAAAAGGAGGTGGTTGATGATGAAATGTTATAAACTAACATAATGCAGAAAATTCAGTAGGAATCAAATATAGATCTTGTAAATAAGAAATTTAGTGCAGCTTTTTTGTGTGTTTAACAAGTTCCTCTAAATGCTGCTTCTTCCTCCTTTTATTGTGAAGGATGACAAAGAACGTCCTACCAGAGGTGCTATGATTTAGATAATCAAGGGGTATCTATGGTAAGAACTAACATTATTTATCCTATTACAAAAGTACAAGCATTTGTTTGCTAGAAGTGTACACACCTGGTCCTGAATTACAGGAAAAAGTATAAACAGCTTTCAATGCAGAAACCCCTCACAGTTAAAGTTAATGTTGTTTTTCAGAAAATCTTAAGTCATTATATAAGGGCAAAAAAAAAGCAAGTGGAATCTTAAAAATTGTTAGGAAAGGAAGAGAGGATGCAAAATAGGAAACACAATCATGCCACTGTGTAAATCTGCAGATTTCCACATGGAATGCTTCATGCTGGGCCAGTCATCTCAGAAGACACCTATGGGAGGCATAGAAGCTATCAAGAATGGAGATAAAAATTCCTGGGTTTTGTATAGTGAAACTAAATGTAGTATCAGCAATGAAAGATGGTGGAAGATCAGATGTGTGAGAAAAGGGACTATGACAGAGATTTGCAGTGTAACAAGTGACATAGAGAAAAATAGGGAATGTTATTCACAGTTTCATGCAAGATGAAAATTCAGAAAATATCAATGGAAACCATCAGGCAATAGAGAGAAAACAAATAAAAGTTGGCATCTTTTTTTTGTGCAGTAAATAGTCAAGCAATGCCACTCATTCCTGTTATATGATGGAGGACAGAGGCATAAATACATCAGAAAAATGATGAGAAAAAAATAGCACAGTCTGCTTATCAGTGGTTACTAGAGACACAGATCTGAACCTTTTACTTTGGAAGTCTCTAAATAGTGATTAGCGGTTGCAGAGTGTACAGGGAAAGGATCACGCCACACATGCTTTGCTTCTTATACTTTCCCTCTAAATATCAACAACTATCTGCTGTAAGAGACAGGATGATTTTAATGGACCTTCAACAGAGCATGGTATTATTCTCCTCTCATAAAGTCTGTTGAATTTTCCTAGAGATCTGGCAGAGGTGAGGGTGTTAAGTGATATGAGACAAATGTAATTTCTTGCTTTTTAAAAAGCACATTTGAAATCTGGATTTAGTTCTATATCATGCTTTCTTCTCTAATTTCCTAGTTACGTGTTAAGAAAATTTACAAAAGTAGTATATCTAAATGAAAAAAAAAATAGCAGGATGAAAAAAGCTTGTTGAATATTTTTAAACAGGAAGTATTTGTTCTGCACTGCTTTATTTTTCTTACATCAAAGATCCATAATAAAATTGCATAGGAGGGGCTGATAAGGGAGTTGGCTGAGTATTATTCATCAAACATTTTTTTCATATGCTGTGTTTACTAATCCTATGAGTCCTTTTTACTCATGTCAGGTATCAAAACTGAAACTTTCTATTTCCATATTCCTTACATGTAAGAGAACAATTAGGTAGAAATCTCTTGAAGAGGAGATTATTTTAAGAAGAACAAGAGCACGCCCCTAACACCTTGGAGAGTTTTATAATCTGCAAAACAGGGTTGGATAAGGAGTAGAAAACTCTTTGAAACTATGAGAAAAATACATAGTAGTCTGAGTTATAGGAAATTTTAAATTTCCTAGACATAGTTTTACAAAAAAAACCTAGTAATTCCAGTAATGATCAATCATACCATGATAGCAGCTCATGTATTCTTGAAGACAATACCGGACAGATTTCTTTACTAAGTCAGAAAATGTAACTGGTGTGATACATTTGCTTTAAAAGTCACGAATCTGAATTTAAGAGCAGCAAGAAAAGTTGCTTGAGAAAGTAATCTAGGAATGAGTGAGCGAAGATAGATTCAAAACTGCTACAGTAGGTTCAAGTGCAGGGCAGACAAACAGATTAGTAATAATTAAAGTTGTTTTTTCAGGAGACCAAATTTTGAGGCTGTAAAGTAACTAAGAGGCACGCATAGACTGAAATGTGAAAGAGACATGGAATCACATGAAGATAAAATTTGAATAGTCTGGGCTTGAGTTTCAAGCAGAAGTAGTATGTAGACAAGGAAGAACTGTGGACCCTCCTGGATCGCTGAACAGCTAGCACAGGGTGTTGTAGGTAATCAGGGAATTTGCTGAAATGAGAAGGTTATCAATCTACACATCAGAAAATACCAAAATATAGTGAGAATGGACAAAGCATCTGCCTGAGCTGGATCCTTCAAAGAAACTGAAGGAAATTATAAGAAAGTTTCTAAGCACTATACTATAGTGATAATATGAAGGGTACAAGTGGGGCCATATCCTGAGGATCAGGTGGAGATTAAGGGACATCGTATGTCACAGATCTTAATACTTTGCCCCAGTTTTAATAGAAGAAATTATGTGTATGATTCAAGAAAGATTATCCAACAAGAATAGGAAGTGGAAAAGATCCTGTCCATGTTGGATACAAAAATAAATATGTATTGTGTGAAGTCTGAACAGCCTGCCCAGTAACAGTGATTTTAAAAGAACTTGCAATTTAGGGAGTGATACTTTATCTATTCCCATTAGACAATAGTGAATGTGATAGATGTATCTGAGAGGAAAAGTGGAATATTCAAAAGAATTCTTCATTTATCCTTAATCCAATATGCAACAGCAGTTTCTGAAAGGAAGAGTAACAAAGAATGCGGAGTTTGAATAGAATAAATTCAGTATGATATTGGCAGAAGTAAATTGTGTCATATTATAGTATCACTTTCTTTTATATTCTTTAGATGGGATCAGTGCAGTCAATTTAATAATCTAGATGTAAGTAAAGCATTTATTCAAATGAATTAAAGTTAATATCAAAGGAAATTAAATTAAAGGACCATAGCACAATTAACATGATAGCTGAAGGGAAGACTACAACTACTACCTTGATAAGACGGTTGTCCAAATAGATAGAGGCTAGAAACTATATTTCCCAAGAACCAGTCTTGGAACAAATTCTGCCTGAATTAGTTATTCCTGATATTGCTTTTAAAAAATCAGATTACCATATATATAAATAATAAGATAAATTAGATTAAAGTATATATAAATCTGAGCAGAGATATAGAAAGGGTAATATAGTAATAGGAGAAGATATTTTAGAAAGATAAAGAGTCTGTTTAAGCTATCAAAATGAAAAATTTAGAGGAGATATGACTATTCTTTAAAATTCATCTGGATAATCACAAGATTTTTAGGCATAATAATTTACAGAAGGCGCAGGATATACAAAGTCTGTAACTATTAAAGGAGTGAAACTCTGTAAGTGTTTTTCAAATGAAGTAAAACAGGCAAGGAACTTTTATTGTTTAAATATGATGCTCATGAAATTTCTGAAGTGTTTAACAGACTCATAATTGCTTTTAATATGTTGGCTATATTTGTTGCAGTGTTTTTTATTGAATTAATTTTATTCCATGAACCATGCATTCACTTAATTTGTACATGAGGCAGGAAGGAATATTTACAAGTTTTGATGCACAGATTAGAATCCAGGGGAATTTTTGTTCCCTTGCTTCGAAGTAAGTTTATTTCCTTCCAGATACTGGAAGGTATCAAAGACTGGCAACAGTCAGGGATAAGATATTATCAATCATTAGTCTTAAGATCACACAGTAATTTTCCCTGAGATCCCAGCATCATAAGCCCTTTTTTGGAATTCCACCATTATTCTTGCACCTTCTTCTGGAATGCCTGATATTTTATTTCTTTGAATCGTATCATTTAAGAATATTTCATGCTCTGAATCTTTCTTGCTTCAGAGGCCAAAGCAAGACATAGCTTTTTAATAAAACGCACAACATTTTACAACAAATGTCAGGAAGATCATGTGATGTCCACCAGTGGATTTGCAAGGAAGGGTAGACGAACTACAGTTTTTAACGGATTCTTCTGGAATTAAGATTGACTATAGACTGTAATACCATTCTCCGCTATGACACTGGAGAGCTCGCTAGAGTACAACGAAAGTGAGTCGCTGCAGTGCTGTACTGCAAACTCCTCATGAATATTGTTTTTAAAAGTCCTTCTACCTTTAGCAGAAATAATTTTGTGATGTCCAGCCACTTTCTAAGAAATTTATGTCTTGATAGTGCCTAAGAATGTATATTTACATTGTCATTCATAATGAAAAAAAAAAAAAAAACCAATTTCCTTTTTGGTAGCTGAACAAGTGTAAAAATAAATGCACTGCAACTTTCAAACAAAATCAAGTGAGAAAGAAACCAAAGCATTTGGGCAGAGAAGAAAAACAGCAAACACCTCGTTTCTGTTACTGAAATTTTTGAGCATTTGAGAACAGTGATCGGAGGGAAAGTCACTTTACTATTAAAATAAAGGACTTCATTGGCACCAACTGTTTCTCTCAGTCATGAAGAAGCAAGTGAATAATGTCTGAAGGATTACACACAGAGAACAACCGACTTTGAAGAACGTACAGCTTTTCTTTGGATGCTAAAGAGAGATTTCATGCAATTTTTATTACTTTCATATGGAGTTAACCAAATATATATGTCAGATAATTCTAATATTTTACCTGTATAACATCTGATATTGGTATTTTTCCACTTTAATATGTAGATAGATCTCTTTCTGTTTATTGTTAAAGCTTCAGGATCTTGGAAATTTCATCATCCACATGAAAGAGGGGCTGATACTCCAGAAGGCCATGCTGTCATCCAAAGGGACCTCAACAGGCTGGAGAAATGGGCCAACAGGAACCTCATGAAGGCAAATACAAAGTTCTGCACCTGGGGAAGACCACCCCATGCAACAATACATGCTGGGACCTGTCCAACTGGAAGGCAGCTTGGCAGAAAAGGACTTGGGGATCCTAGTGGATGCCATGTTGAACTTGAGCCAGCAATGTCCCACTGCTGCAAAGGAGGGAAATGGTATCCTGGGCTGTGTTAGGAAGAACATTGTCAGCAGGTTGAGGGAGATGATGCTTCAGCTTTGTTCAGCACTGTTGAGATCACATCTAGAGTACTGGGTCCAGTGATCATCTCCCAAGTAAAAGAGACATGGACATACCAGAGAGAGTTCAACAACGTTCCACAAAGATAATGAAGGGAATGGAGCACCTCACATAGGAGGGGAAGCTGTGAGAGCTGGGACTGCCTAGGCTGGAGAAAAGAAGTCTCAGGAGGGGGGCTCCTAAATATATATAAACACCTAAACCGAATGTGCAAAGAGGATGGAGCAAGGTTCTTTCCAGAAGTGCCCAGTGGCACAAGGTGAAAGGATGTCTCCCTAAGCTCTATGCTTTGAAGTCAGGCTGTGCAGGTCTCAGTGGTTAGGACTCTGCATAGCTTCATGTATGAAAACTTGCTACTGCTGAAGTTGTTGGCAAAAATCCCAGGATTTCACTCCCAGACTTAAACTGTAGTGCTCTTTTTGGTAAAACACACAATGATATGATGGAACAACTCTGAGAGTTTCCTTAGCTCCTAAAGCCTCATAAAGTCAGGCTCTAACAGGACAGATTTAGAGGACAACTGAAACAGGGAACTGAAACAAACTGAATGTAATATTGCCACTGTACAAGCATTTGCTATGTTACTCTGTGAAATGATACTGCTAATTGTCCTTAACAAATATTCTATACCTGGTCTTACACCTGCCGTCTGTTGTTTCCCTCTGACTCCCTCCCCTTCCCTCTTGCCTTCATATTTTTGCTTATTTGCTCATGGTACCACATCAGGAACCACCATCTTCACTAAGAAGCTGTGAGCTGTTATTCATCTTGCATTCCTGACACTATATGTATTCTGGACTTTGCTTAGAACTTCATTAAATTCCACATCATAAAAAGTAAGGACTGCAATCTTCTGGCATTCAACCTGGTGCAATAGACTTCCATTTTTTACACTGGTGAAAACTCAGGAAATTTAAGAAAAGCGTCTGACAACTTTTCCTTAGTCTTCTGCTCTACAAAAATAAAGCTGACAATACTTTTTAAGAGTTAATCTATATATACACTTGCATAAGAACATTAAAATTTTCCTTTAAGTTTACAAAAAATTGGGCAAACATTTGCTAAGTAGTAAATATTGGGCAAATATTACATAGAATATGTAATAAACTATGTTATTAAGGATGCTTTTATAATATGGATTACCATAAAATAATTTACGGTTGAAGCATAATAGTAAATATTAGAGCATAATTTTTAACAGAAAATATTGATTCACTAAAAAATTTTTTTTATAATGTTTTTGCTTTGATCATACACTATGTAGCAATGTCGTAACTGATGGAGTAGCAATAAAAGGATGACAATAGAATAGCAATATTTTGATGTGGACAGGGTAGAACAAAAGGTAAGAGGAGTTAATATCAAGGACTTAAATATAAATATTTATTTTTCCATATTAGTGCTACAGAGTTCTGATCAGAAAATGTGAGACAATTATTATAAAATTAATGAAAGAACTTTGCTGGAACATAGCAAAAGGCAAAAATGGCAGTCTGATGTTGAAAGCTTGCCAGAATAACTATTGTTTAACTCCAGTTAGTGAATAAAACACAATTTGCTAAAGCAAATGAGGGACTCTAGTTCAAAGCTGCATGTTATTATTTTTCTGGTAAAAAATTTGGCTAAGTTCCTAATGCATTAGTCTATCACTCAGACTGGTTTCTGTTGAAGACAGAGCTATAATCTATGTGCATATCATTGAATTGTAGACATGTTACCCTGGTCTCTTTCCTGCAACACCAGATGAAAACTTTTTCTGGAAGATGAATCTTCCTGGAAGGGGAAATCTCTAAGAGAAATTTCAGTATTTTTATGTATGTCAGTAATATCATGAAAAACTTGGCAATTGCTAGTGAGAGTGAAAGCCAGAATGAAAATTAGTCACAATCATTTGGGATTCTATATATAAACACAAAATTGCCCGAGAATGCCTAGAATGTTTTTATCTCCTTTCTTTTTCTGTGTAAATTTATTATTTAGCTAATACTATTGTTTCAACAGTATTACAAAGTTATTTTAACAAATGAAAGCATGAATTTGACAAATGCAATTTCCATTTAATTAAGAAGAAAAACTATTAAATACTGTAGAGAAAATAAAAATTTGGCAGTATTTATATACTGTGGCATGTAAGAAAAATAAAATAGTATTACAGACACAAAGAAGAAAGTAGAATGACTAAACAGGTTTTGAAAATACTATTACATCTGGTACTAGTTTTGTAGCTGTATTGTTTTGTAATTCTATTACTTTATCTTGTACTGCTACATCTAGTACTGCTACACCTAGTCTGTTTCCTTGCTCTGCTGGATATAAACATCCTAGGGAAGGGTATCTATGGGAAGGGTATCTGTGGGAAGGGTATCTGTGGGAAGGGTATCTGTAGGAAAGGTATCTATAGGGAGGTATGCAAATAGTATAAAGAAAATGAAAAACGTGTTATAGAAGTGTATGCTTCAGCTAATTAATGATATGCATTAAACTAACCTGAAGAATCTAAAAGCAGTCATTTGTATTGGTAACCAAAAAGGCCTTTCCTTTGGAAGCTGTGCTGAGGCATTTTTATCCGAATTTCAATCTGTTTCTTTCATTATTGAGTCTTGCTTTCTCATCTATAGGTGAAGGTAGCAAATGGAGAAGTTGGCAATGTTGGCATGCTCTCTTACAGCATTTCATCTTTTGTTAGAAAAGAAGAAGTAAGTCCCAGGGTTCATATAGCTTCTCTGGGCTGGAACTTACTTGGAAATCATTTTCCTCTCACATAAACATTTGCATTTAAAACAGATTCCTAGCAACATCTCCAAAGTGTCCTTGAATATGCCCTCCTATTGGGAGCAACATAAACCTCAAGGGACTACTTCTGTTTCTGTTTTTTAGTTTTTTTCCCTCTCTAAAGCATAATAAAATATGCATATACAAAGGATTTCTGAGAAGTAAACATTTGGAAAGGCCTCTGTGACAGGAATTGAGAATTGTAAAAGGGTAGTGGTATTACTTGTGAGTGAGGAAACGAATAACTGATGAGCTCAAGGAGAAGAAAAAGAAGGGAGCAGAAAATTTTGGAACCCAAATTCCAGTGCTGTGCTACTGGAATCCAAAATAAAGTTGTAGATAAATATTGTAGATATGAACTTTATTTCACAAATAGTTTTGACATAATACAAAACGTTCCTTGCTTTCTAACCATTTTTTCTTCTAGCTCATATGAACATCCATGAATATGTTACTGTTACTATCATTAGGACAATTCAGTTAAGCATAAATAGAAAGGTAAGTGAAATTCCAATGGCCAATTGGTTTTAATCAAATGGCAACTGGAGCTTCTGTGAGTACAATTAAATAGCACAATGGTACCATTGCAGGTGGTAGCCTGATGATTTACAGAACCATAAAATCACAGAATGACTGAGCTTGGAAGGCATCTCTGGAGATCATTTAATCCAACCTCTTTTGTTCAGAGAAGGGTCAGCTGGAGCAAGTTTCTCAAGACTGTGTCTAGCTAGATTTTGAATATCTCTAAGGATGGAGACTCCACAAACTCTCTGACAAGCTGTTCCAGTGTTTGAGACCTCTCAAAGCAAAAAAAGTATTTTCTTTTGTACAACCGAAATTTCCTGTGTTTCAGTTTCTCATTGCCTCTTGTCTTATCACTAACAACAGTTTGGCTCCACTTTCTTCCTGCCATCAGGAATTTATACATGTTGACAAGATCCCACTTGAGACTTCTTCAGGCTCAAATGTCACAGTCCTGTCACCCTCTGATTGCATGTCAGATGCTCCCAGCCATTATCCTCTTTGTGGCCCTTTACTGGACTCCTTGCCTCTTAATCCATTTCTCCATCCTGTCAAGATCTCTCTGGATGGTGGAACGACTCTCTTGTGTATCAGCTACTCTTCCCACCTTTGTGTCATCTGCAAATTTTCTAAGGGTACACACTCTGTCCCACCATCTGGGTCAGTAACAAAAATGCTTAGCAGAATCAGAGTCAGTGTTGACCCATGGACTACTCCAGTAGTGCCTAGCCTCCAGCTGAAATTTGTGCATCTAATTTCCGCCTTCTAAGACCAGTAGTTGAGCCAGTTTTCAGTCTACGTCACTGTCCGCTTCTCTAGCCCATACCTCAATATTCTGTCTGAGCATGTTCCAGGAAACAGTGTCAAAAGACTCGATAATGTCAAAACAAGATATCCACTTTTTGGTTTTTTTCCCTTGTCCAGCAAGCTAGTCACTTCATAAGGTTGGTCAAACAGGATGTCTCTCATAAATTCATGCTGACTACTCCCAGTCACCTTCTTATCCTTAATATGTTTGGAAATAGTTTCCAAGATTACATGGTCAGTCACCTTCCCTGGGATTGAGGTGTGTCTGACCAGCCTGTAGTTCCCTGGATTCTCCTTCTTGGCCTTCTTGAAGATTGGAGTGGCATTTGCTTTCTTCCAAGCCTCAGGAACCTCCTGCAACAGCCACAACTTTTCAAAGATAATTGAGTGGCTTTGCAATGTCATCACCTAGCTCCCTCAGCACTCAGTCCCACAGATCTTTGTATGTTCACTGTGTTCAAATATTCCCTGACCTGATCCTCCTGCACTGAGGATAAGTCTTCTTGGCTCCAGATTTTCCCTCTCGTCTTAGAGATGTGGGATTGCTGAAGGCAGGTCTTACCAATAAAGATGATGGCAAAGAAGGTGCTGAGTATCTTGGCCTTCTCCATGTTGTAGTGTAGAAATTATACCAGAAGTAGGAAGCAAACATGAGTTTCCAGTGCAAGGAATCAAAAAAGTTAATGTGACCCTCAGATATACAGAAATTGTGGGGAAAAAATCCTGGAAGACTTACATCTGTATCCAATACTGATGTAAACAGTAATAGAACAAAGTACCTGCTTCTTATGGCAAAGAATTTAAAGACAACAGCTTTTTAAAGACAAAAGCTGCAATGATTACTTTAAAATTGTAGATCATCTACACTGCGAGAGATTTTTAAATCTCAGCATGATAAAAAAGTGGGTGGAGGAGCTGGACATTTATGCCTCTGAAGATTTTAAACCAAGACCTTTCAGAGTAGTTACTTCTTAAGACCAAGATGATGGTTCCTTATTAGCCAAGCACAAATGACTGGGCCTACTGGTAGAGGACTTGACCTGTGATGTAAAAAATGGTCAAAAGAGCAGATACTGTAACAGTCCTTTCTTTTTAAGTTCTCAGAATATTGACTGCTAATTCCTGTATACTGTATGACACAAAAGAACTTTTAATGGCAATTGAAGAAAGAAGAAACATGTTTGTGCATGGTGTAATTTTAGTAATATGTAACAGCACATTCTCTGTGTTGTTGAATAACACTCCTCATGCAGATATCGATAACGCTTACGGCTTTTACTTGGTGAGTTTGGGTGTCTGCAGGTGATTCCTACAGCCCTGTCCCTGTGCTTGCACCAGAGAAATATATAGTGGCATATTGTCATACAAAGGGCTGTTCTCATGCACAAGTTCCCAGCCAGAGGAAATCAGGACACAGAGGAGGAGAGATGGTAGGAAAGTGGGATGATTTTGAATTCTGTCAGGATGTGGTTGGGGTTCTGTGCTTGATGTTGGAGTATTCCCAAGTGTTACTCTGTGTGCTAGAGTATTCATTAAATTGTTATACTACCAAATCTGTTTTCAAATTACAAAATAAGTATTTACATTTTGATAGAGGCTAGGATATTTTAAATCATCTCACGTATTTCACTTTACATATTACTTTTGAATTTGCTTGAATTTGGTAATTTTTTCCCATTTACCATATAATGCTTGAAAAAATCTGCAAATATGTGCTCAACCTGAAAAAAAAAAGAATTTGTCTTGCATTACAAAGACAAAACTTTAAATTTGAAGTTAAGTACCTCAGTCCTCAGTGTTTTTATGTTGGTGAAGATCATTGTTAAGTTCTGTACAATTTTGTTATGATGTTCTGGTTTTGTGGCTACATAAATCACAAAAGAAGACGACCCTCATGATTTCTAGTGTGTTTAGTAACTTTTGGATAAAACTGTAATCCCAGAAAACTTAATTTATAATGTTTTCCACTTGACTATACCCCAGCTTAAAATCTTGAAATTTTAGCAGTTTAACGCCATAAGGATTTTTCCTATAAAATCTCAGCATTATGACTTGCATTCACAAGAAATGTTAAAACTCTGACAATAACAGAGCAATTAACAGATGAAACGCTTCTCTAATTATTACGTTGATCAGATATTATTGTATCCTGGGAAGAGGAAGCTGACCAGGTCCACCTCATCCACCCTGCATTAGTGATACATTCATTTAATATCACCACCTTAAGTAGTTTATACACACACATACAATTTTCTTTCACTCACTCATGCTCTTTCATGTTATTCAATTTTACATGCTTTACAAGGATAGGTGTGGCTGTTTCTCTATTTTTCAAACTCCCTTGCCATGTTCCGTTTAAATTATTCCATTTGTAAGCATAGACAAGTTGATGCACGTACATTAGTTTCAGCACACGTTTAACATTTATTAGTTTAGATGTTTTCTGAGATTATAAGAGAAGATGACTACAAAACCAAAATACTTTGCAGTCTAATTAATTTATACCCTTTCTTGTAATCAGTTTGGTTTATGTATCTTTTCTTTTGTCTGATATTCAAAAGAATGAACATCTTATTTAAAAAACAGAAACAGTTTTAATTTCCTTCTTCACTTGTTGCTATGAGCAAATGACATTAAGAACCTTTTATCTTTGATACATTATTGCATTGTTGGCTGCTACAGATTAAAACAGAGCTTTAGCTAATTGTATGAAGATCAAGCAGATCTGAATTCACATCATATCAGAATAGCTTGTATCTATAAAAGTTTATCTTTTATTGACATATGCAGATCTAGCAGTCAAGAGACCTGCTCTATGAAGGTGCACAACTGTATAGGCGGCGTGACCCGCCTATGACAGGACAAACCTTCCTGTGTTTTCCTCCACATTGAAACTTATTCTTGATTTCTTATCAGTACAATTATACTGTACATCAGAACAAAGAGTTGATCCTTCATATTGCAGGCTATATCAT
The DNA here is from genome assembly GCF_000703405.1 of Apaloderma vittatum. NCBI lineage: Eukaryota > Metazoa > Chordata > Aves > Trogoniformes > Trogonidae > Apaloderma > Apaloderma vittatum. The sequence goes on from NW_009719768.1 coordinate 16,927, forward strand.
GAAACACCATTTTTGGTACAACTCAGAACCAGAAATGTTGTCATGGCAGTCCTCCTTTTGGGCCTCTGCTTCTTGGGAGTTGTTTATGGAAATGTAAGACTTTGCAACGTAAATTCTAGTTAGACTTTGATCTTATTATATGACTTTGTGCTCACTTTTTAGAAGACTAAATAAAAACACAAAGATGAAGACAGTTGCGGAACAGTACAATCCTATCACACATTTCTTATGACAAAATGATAAAACATCTCACAGGGAGACACATATTTTCAGTGTTCCATTACAGGGAGCTGCAGTGAAAATATGCTAGTCAAATGCCTGAAGGAAAAAAGGAAAGAAAATAGAGGTCACTAATCAATACTATCCAGCTGGATTTGTTAAACCACCTAAACATCTGGTATTAGAAAAGGGCCAAAAAACGAAAATACAAAAATACGTAAGTTAGACATTATTGGCATGGGTGGTGGTGTCCAAATATAGAAGTAGAGATCCCTGAAATGACTTGCCAGCATTACTAAGGTATTTTATACCTTATATAGAAAATACATTTTGTCACTTACCCACTTGTAAAAACTAAGCCTGTATCTGCAGTAAAGATCTTGTATATCTCAGACATCTAAGAATAAAAAGTCCTTCTCCAGTTATACTTATTAGAAAGTGTTTTTCTAAAATTCGTGTTTTGATTGACTATCGTATACTGAATTAGATATTCTGTATGAAAATAGCCTCAATAAAATCTGCCAAGGGGCCTATAATGACACTGATATTGAAATCTCATTGTAAACACCTTTAAAAATAATAGAAATTCTTTCTAATCTCTCAGTTACATTAATTCATGAATAATTTAAAATGTCATTAAATACCTTGGAACTGGCATTCATTACATAATTCTTAGCATTGCACTTAATCAGACACAGAAAAAAAACCAGTACACTCCATCAGCCTCACCAACTGATGAAGGACAAAATGTTTATAATGTCAACTTATTCAATTGTTGATATTCATGGTGCTTGAGTTCCTTGCCTTTATCTGTCATCATCTCTACTCTCTAGCCCTCCAGTCCTTCCACATCCTTTGGGCTCCACCCAATGGCTTTGGGGAGGTCTTCTTTCATGTTTTCATTCTTCAGGGAACCACCATCCCTCCAAGGCTCTCATTATCCTAGGAAAGGAGGTTGCTACTCAGTATGGCATACAGTGAGTCAGTCAAACTGTGTTTACGGACTTTGCAAAGATAGCATTTTTTTTTCCTGTAGGACAACAGTGTGTTCAAGTCAGCCTCCTTCCTCATTTTCTCTCCTCCCAGTCCTCTCCCTTCCCATCTCCAGGGCTTGAAAGGCTGAGCAAGCCATACATGACACATGAAAATTATGAAAAAAATTAACTACAGAGGAATTAGAGGAGGGATAACAAGAGTGAAAGAGTAACATGAGGGAAGAACTGGATGGACAGAGAGGAAAAATTCAGAAAGATTGGGAAAATGAGTAGAAGAAATGGTAATAAAATTGGGAAAGAAGTAAAAGAAAATTGTGAAATAAAAAAAGAACCCAGCTAAGAATATGGAAATAGGAAAATAATTAAGAAACAGGAAAGATGAATCAAGAAAGAATAAAGTTACATTGAAAAGTCAGCTTTTAAAAATTGGCTTTAGTCCTGGAAAAGGAATAAAAACTACTTTGAGAAATGTCACAGCATAAGCTAGGGGCATGATTCACAAAAACAGAGATAGGAAAACAAGGAGGAAAATTGCAAAGAGACCACCAAAAAAAAAAAAAAGGTACCATGGAAGGTAGAAGAGGAGTAGCTTTTTTAATGCTTGTTCTAGCCTCCTGTCTTTACTAATGACCTGTCACTCCCTGAGTAGGGAGTGTTTGGCTAATGGAGTCTCAGCCTCGGGGCAGACGGGAGTGCCTCACCTCACCCAGTAGCCAGAACCTCTCCCCATTTCAGCAGTGATATTCACAGGCTGGAAAAAGGCTCCAGGAGAATCCCAGTGTGTGGCCAGCAAGGAGAAGGGGGACAACTCCATACCCAAACTCGTGCCACTTACCTCTTCCACAAAAAAAGGAAAAAGTGGCTTAATGTTGATGGCACAGCTAGTTCAAAAAGCTCTCAGCACTTCTCTCCTGTGTGTGTTTGTGTGTTTAGTATAAGGTTCTGGAGCTTTGTTACAATTGGAATGAGGAGTCGCAGTGGTGTTCATCAGCTGTGCTGTTTTCAGCTGGTATAAAACTCCTGGCCTCATGACAGTGACTGCCTCATTGGAAATTACAAGTGAATTGAAGTCCTCTGTTGGCTAACGGGGCAGCACGGAATCAGGCCAACACAGTGGTTGTACATTATTCATCAGCCTGACTGACTTAGGTTTAAGTAGTTTCGAGTCTGTAAGCAGGTACGTAGACCCTGAGGAACGTAAAGTTCAGGTTAGACTTGTTGGCTTGTCTACAGAAGGGAAATTCAAGAGTCTGTACCCTGATCTGGTATGTGCAGATCTTATGAATTTGGCTAGGTAAAAACCAAAACAAATACACACATAAAAAAAAAAAGAAAAAAGACATAATACTAGATTATTTTCTCGTGTTTTTTGCACCACTGTGTTCCTCAGGGTTATGGAATCAAGTCAAGCTGTCATCTAACACTTACTAGAACTGGGCAAATATATATTGGTGGTTCCCATAAGCTTACCTTCTTTTTGAATGTACTAAAATACCTATGAATATTCTACTCTTTAACAGCAGAACACCTTGCCAAAATTTTAGAAGTGTACAATATCATTTATTCAAATGAATTCTAAAATACATATTTCTAAAACTTCAGGATATATTGTGTGCAAATACATTTGAGTGGTGAAGAGATGTTTTGAACCAATTTAAGAAAGTTGCAGCAAGTGATATCGTTTCTGATGAGTTCAGCAAGGCAAGCTCAGTCATGCCAGTTTGGTGAGAAAGCTGAACCTCACCCAGCTGTGAGATTTTGCACTGGAACCTCAAAGCATCGTGAGCAATTATGTTTGAATGTGGGCAATGATTGTAGCTAAAACAACAAAATACTTGGTATGGATGAAGAATAATCTACTACAGTGAGCTGAAGTATTGGGGCCAAGGCTTTTTTTTCCCATGAACAAGTCATTTCTGTGTACATGAAACATGCCCAGCCTTTGCAGAGGAGTATGATAAGGGACAGGGGATGCTCTCCTGCTTCAGAGCTTCCCTGGCTGGCCCTGCCTGGGGAGGCAGCGAAGGTCCAGCACAGCTCGGGGTGATGGAGGTGAACGTAACTGTGGTGCAAGAACAGCACTGACTGCTTTCAAGAGATCCTGCTTGCATGTCAACACAGCCTGCACCACTAACAGCATTAAGAGCTAGCCTTCTGCAAAAGCAGTAAGAAGGCAAAGCCACCAAGTTTCCCTGTTTTGAAGACTGACTCTGATGCGGTCTGGAGGTAAAGCAGTCCTCCAGAAAAAAAGGTGAAACTTCCAGTGCTGGTGCTTACAGCACTTAGAAGTTACACTTAGAAGAGGCTTCCTGCAAATGCGGAGTGATGTGACAAAAGCAGATCTTTGAGGGCTGCCACATTTCCAGTGATTAATGATTTCAATTGAGTCACTACCTACCACGTCCAGTTAAGTCATTCCTTCAAAGAGCAGGTAGAATATCTGTGGGAACCACCCAAACACATCTTTGGCTTTCAGCCAGGGCAATCATGTATGTATGGAAGAGAAACGTTTAGAGGTCAGCATCAACAAAGTAATCAAGTAATGGTAATAAGAAAAATAAGAGCAAAGTAGTTATGATTTTGACTTCTATAGTCATTAACAGTGGACTGAATTTAAAAACTCGGCTCAATGCATATCTCATTTACAAAACTCATCCTAACTTTCATTTCCTTTGGTCATCTTTCACACTTTTGGGTCATCATCTTTTCTTTACTGTCTTCTGTGTCAAAAACTAATATTCAGGCATATGTGTCTGAAAATAAACTTCATACATTTGTAATGAGAAACATTCATTGAGGCTTAATCGAATTCCTGTAAACTGGGGAGTACAGGTTCATTTCAATGCCTCACCAACATGATCAGTTTCACCTATCATAGTTGTATTAGCACAAATGAGATAAAATCACAACTGGTAGACTCCAGTGGTACATAAAAATCTCAAATTTTACTTTAAAATAATATACTATTTGCGTGGATTTAGTTGCATAAAGAATATAAATTAAAATGCTTAGAAGGTCAGAATTATAACAAAATCTGCATTTTAAAAAATCATTTTTTTTTTTTTATTTCTTTTTTTCTTCCAATGCCATATTTTAAAGTGCTCCTGTTAAGCAGTATTACTTGGCAGTAATATACTTCAATGCAAAATGTAGACTTCCCATCACAGATTTTTGCATGAAATCTTGCATGTTTAATATGTATGTATGTTCGGTTAGGTATCATTATAGTATTCATGCATTTTTTGACACTTTGGCTTAAATATAGATAATTTCCTCTTATATTAAATTATAAATTATGTTTCAGTGAAAGAAAAAAATGCATGTCCTCATTAGCATTTGTATATAAAGGGAATAGTTAAAATCTGACATTGACTAGAAAATACACTGATTATATATTCACATCAGTTATGCCACAACCACTTGCCTTTCAACCACTATCTCTTCATCATCTTCCTTCCTGTCAGTTCTTCATCACTGAATAGCTTTCCATTGCAACAAAAATTTAAAAAATATTTCTCCTAACCTCCAAAATATTTAAACTTTAATTTCCAAATGAAAAGTTATTTGAAAGTGTTCATTATTTAAAGAGTATATTTATACTGTTGGTAGAGTAATAAAGAGAAAAGCAGATTAAGTACATTTGGTAAGTCAGAAAAGAAGTTAATATTATTATTAGTGCTATTGTCTCTTATAGTATCTACCTAATTTTTAAATTCTTTATCTTGTAACTACGGTATTAAGAATATACCTGAACAGAAATCTGTGCCATAATATTTCATGATTAAGAGGGTGCTTAGAAAAAGTACATAAGGTTCTCTGTATTATTTCAACATGTAATGCAAACTGCTAATGTTCTAACGTTTTATTACAATAGTCAGTAATTGGGTATCAGCTTTCTCTAAATACCTTTTATTTTTGTCTGTAATTAAGTGACTTTTCTTTAATAGTCTGAAAATGTTAGTGTCTTGAAAGTCATTTATATGAATACTAAATTACTACTTTCGCATGCCTTTGGGAGAGCTTTCTATTTGTACAGACTAAAATAAATAAATAAACTCCCTACACTCTTCCTTATGTTTAGTATTTTATGAAAACAAAATGAATAATTGGTATTATTATTGGACACTCAGTCACCAGGTGAATGCATTCATACCAAGCCAAAGCTAAGGTTGCTGAATATGTAATCAATTTCAAGAAGTATATACCTCCCAATATCATACTCTAGCTTTCAAAGGTGATATACCTCTTTAATATTTACAAGGCAATGTTTTTTCAGTCGTGTATCAAAGATATTAAAAGAATTTGCTATGGAATATTTGAACCATTAATGTTGACATACCTAAAGACAAAGGACTTCAAAAATATCAGTTTTGTAGATCAACACTGAGCTTGTTCTTTTCCAGAAGTGCCCAAGCCCACCATGCAAGCTGAAGCTGGGAGCAGAAACATTTACTGCTCCATGGGTGACCTGAGCGGGGCTGAAGACATGCAGTGCTCACAGCAGAAGACCAAGGCAAGCAGGAGTATAATTAACTGTAATAGTAGCAGGGGATCTTAAATCAATGCCTTGTCCAGCCTTATAGGATTAAGGCCACATTTTTTTTTATTTCCTCTGCAACTGCCCTAAATGTCAGGTTAATTGGGGTGGAACCTCCTTTCTGTTTGAGGCTGGGCTCTACTTGGGCAGGAAAGGGTAATGTAGGTAATCAAGAAGGAGCTTAGTGGTTAAAGCACTCAGAGAATCCTAGTTCTAATAGCTGGCACCTTCTGTGCTTTTTAATGTACAGATTGTTTGACAGTAACATATTTCAAATAGTAGTTATGGGTTTGACGCAGATTACAGGTCTTGACCTTCGTGACACAATGATCCCTTCTGACCTTAAAATCTATGATAGGTTGATGCTTTTGAATGGCACTCATACTCCTAAATTCCTAAATCTTTATTTTTTTTTATAAACAACTTGAATGTTTAGTGTAATCATGTTTTAATCTAAAAACTCATATCACTGGGACTATAGTTGATTTAAGTAAGTCTGTGATCAAATACTAATTACTGCTTTCTTTCTTCTTTTTTTTGAGGATTTTAATCGCAATGTAAATAAACTGAAATTATAAAGAACTTTTAGAAAATTTTTCCTGTAGTCATCAAAAGTCCAATTTCTAATATTTTCCTGTTTAAATAAAATGTGCACAACAACTGGGTATACATAGTGAAATTATCTTTGCAAGACATTTTTAGGTAATATTTATGTCCCTGAAGACTTCATAGAGTAAATCTTATAACAGGTTGTTTTGTTGCATTTTTTTCTCCTGATAAAGTATGAACATTCATTGAATTTTGGAGAACTGACTTTTCTTTAGTATTCTGTGGGTTTGTTGTTGATGGGCAGGAGGGAAAACTTTATGTAAAAGACCTAACGTGAAAAAAATTATGCTTTTTATTGCCTAATAAGAAGCTATGTCCTATAATTATATGCTTGTACATACTGACTTCTGCCTTTGAAAGTTTTTTCCAGTGTCAAGTGAAGAGTTACAAGAATTACAGTAAGTTGAAGGTGTTTTCTTGCAAGGAACCAGTCCTATGGTATGGAAATTAGTTTGTTATTAATGTTCCATGTAGCCTGCAAGCCTGCGCACATGCAAGCTCATACATAACGCATTTTATAATTTATACTTTTTGTATATTATATGCCATGAATATTAATGCAATTTTAATTCAAGCATGCTCTTGTCCTCTAACTTTGAAAGCATTCCTTCACATGCTGAACAGTTAGTCATTGAGATTGCTAGCAGTTGTTATGCACCTCATTAAATGTTTTCAAGATTAGGACGATTTTTTGGTTAGGGCATTCTAAAAGATTATTTACATATGCTTAACAAATATTCCTATATTGCAAAATATATGAAGTTGCATCAGATATTAACAGAACAAGTGTACCTAGTGACAGAGAGAATGCATGATGAAATATCTGCCTTCCTTATAATTACCTGAATCAAAAAACGAAGAGTTACAAAAATATAAATTTTTTTTTGGAACACATAACCAGGGTACCTGAAAGTCACAGAGGGACTAAGGAATTTTAAAAATAATTGTATTCATATTCGTATGACCGATTATAACAGAAGTTGAGGAATGAGAAAAAATCTGAAGTACCTTGTAATTTGGCACATACAATTCTAGGCTCTGCCTCATTCTTTCCGTTTCTTTTCTCACTGTTAGGGGAATGTGAATATGTGAAAATATTTATAGGTATCTGCCGTACTACAGTCACTTGCAAATTAGAGATTACAGGCAAGAAGTTATAAATGTTAATGTATTGTCAGTTAAAAAATGTGCAAGTCATGACACTTTCAATGTAATACTGAGAGGAATTTTTAACCAATAATCCAGCTGCCTTACTGGATAGGCAAGGGCTTTCTATTTAGAAAACTGATGTTACGTCATCCAAGTGTAGTAAATCAAGCAGGTCGTTTTACTGTTAGTTTAAACCAGGTCACTGGAGATGTTATGCACAGCAGAAAACTTAGAACTTTGTTTTATCTAAGGATAAATGGGAAAATTTGTAATGGGACAATTAGTTCTTTTACCCAGTTAACTTGCACTTGCATTGTGTTTAGTCTAAGCACTGGAATTATATTCTTGCTCTTTATAACATTTATCTGCTTATATACTTGTTTACATGTAAACAGTTATTTGTACACTTTGTATACTTAAATCTGTACCTTTTTCCAAAAAGAACATGTTTTCTTACACAAAAGTCATCTCAAACGCCCCCTCCTATCTTCATGATAGGAAGTAAAAATAACCTTTGGGTTCCTCACATGTATGTAAAGAAATGTATGTGTCAATTACTAAAATCAGGGGACTATACACAGTATGTTGAAAGTTTGGGGGATAACATTTTTTGGGAGATGGTAATCTCAAGCGTGAGATAGAGCCATGCAGGGATATCTACCCTGTTCCCTGGGAAAGTGTCAATTACACTCTGTATTTGAAACAACGCTGCAGAAGTTGTTTCTCATTTCCTGTGAAACAATGTTAAATATTAAAAATTTAAATGTATGTTATCCGGTTGTGTAGCTGTATTTCAGGGTCAGGTCTCAGGACTACAGCAATTCACTGTTTTTAAAAAGCAAACCTTTGAGAAAGGTGTCCCTGTACTTGAAAAAGACAGCCTTCAACACGATAGAAATCTACACCTGTGACCCTCATGAAAATAAGTATTTTTATTGTGTATTTCCACTATAGCTGTTTATCTTGGCAAGTACAAAGGTATTGTAACAATAGTCTATACTACTCCATTGACACTAACTCATATGCACATCAGCATACCCACACAAACTGAACTTGCGCATATGCAACAGAGCAGTTAAAAACTGATATATGAAGGTATGCTTCTTACATTACACATCAATATGTATATTAGGAATTTTCAAGACACAGATGTAGTTTGTGGCACATATACCAGGATATCTAAATGTCCATTTTATCCAAAGTGTTACAAATACTTATGGGAAGCCCACAGTGGTTTTAAATAAGTTTTGGGTAGTAATTACCTCAGATTTACAGAAGAATTATCTTTTGAATTTTGAATTTTAAGGATAATAAATACAGATGTTTTTTCACTTTTATTCTATGGGCCAAGTCATATAGATATTCAAAAAGAATTTTGCTTAAGAAAGTGGTAAAAGTAAAATTTCGGGATTTGCCTTGTTTCTTGACTTTTTGGTTAGTAGTTGGTTTCCATATAAGTTCCCTCAGTCATACATTTAGCTGCAGCTAAGCACGCAAATCTTCCATCTCATCTGGAACCGAGATTTTTCAAAGTAAATAGGATGGTGACATTAAATTCAGAAAGCATAGTCTGTTGTTTCAATCATACTGGAAGTGCCTATTGAAATTTTAAACATATAATCTCATCTACTTCAAAGTGTACAATTCTCCTTTCCCTCACTTCCTACTACCGTAGATTTTGTTACTTCTTACTTCTTTGTATGGACTCTGGTATGCTCAGTGCCCTTGAAGGTGTAAGTCTGTAAGCAGTAGACTCGTTGCCATTCTCCTTTTTTAATAACCTGACACCAATGGAAAGTAGATACAAGGCTAAGACAATTTAAAGGCTTGGCTGTGGTAGCAAGTATTTTGCACCTCTAAATTGGTGGGCAAAGATTGTTTTTCATCATGCAGTCGACTTATGCTTTGCTCAGATGCTCTGTGGGGATCTGTTGGAGGCTAGCAGAGAGTCAGACCTCTGTTGAAATTTATTGGTGTTCTCTTTGAAGTCAAGAACAGTTCAGCCATCTTTGTCAGGAGAAGTATTCAAGTGCTCCTGCATGACAGCAGATGTCATTTTTCCTTTCACTGGAAAATTGGGATGCTGCTTCTGCAGCCGTTCTGTCCTCAGACACCTTCCCTAGTGCAAGACCAGGGCTGTGTACAAACTCAGAGTAATTGTGCCACATATTTCAGTGAGAGTAATTAGAGCTCAAATAAGCAGTTGGGAGATGCTCTTGTGATATCTCAGAATACAATTCTGTACCATTCCCCCAAAGGAATTTTGTACCGAAGGTCTGGTCTAGTTATAACCGAGCTCATTAATCAAATCAGACCACATCAATACTTCTATTTTGTGAAAAATGAAGGCAGCAGCCACACCTTCCCATGTGCAGCAGCACATGTCCTCAAGCCTCCATCCCAGAGAACAGCCAGTCGGGTGAAATCTTAACATGACTCACATGTTCTTGCAATTGGATTATTCACTGTAGGTGTAGTCATTGTACAGAAGCCTGCCTTGCCTCTCTCACTTCTGCAAGACCAGATTTTGAAATGGTAACAGTAGTATGTACATGCCAGAAATATTTTATCAGATATTTCAGATTCATGGGGAAATTTCATCTGTTGTAGTATTTCTTAATTGTGTTTAATACTTTAAAGCTTTTGATCTTTTATATTTCATACTAACATTCAGAAAAATAGTTAGCAAACTCATGTATGGTTTCAAACATTTGATCTGCAAACTCTCACATATCTCTGCTAAAAGGAGCAACAGACAAAGGGAGATCAGTGACTCCAGTTTTATTCATAGATCAGTAAGGTCTACCTAGACCTACTTACATAGAACTACGAATATATATTTTCTTATTAACTATATATGGCCGACCATTTTGGACCAGCTACAAACTTTTTACAATATATGCATGAGCTCAGGAGCTAATGCTTTGAAAAAACTGTTATGAAATTTCCATTTAAATAGCAAACTTATTACCCAGTTGCTAACCGTCAAGATGCCACTCACTAATCCATAGAGGTAAACAACCTGGTAAACAGTCTGTGTAAATAACTAACTTCTTTGCAAGGAAAAACGCCTTCTAGCAACACAGATTCTTTAAGATAGAAATCCTTCTTGAAAATCTTGATTGTACATTTTATTACATCTTAAAGCATCTTTAAGCCATGTACGTTGAAGTGCAATAGTTTGAAAACAAGAGGTGAGTTTTCTAACTGATACGACTCTTGCCATTTTCAAGAGAAGGTGAGGGAGTATTTCACAAATATTAAAATATTTATTTATAAGGTGTTCACTAGCTTCTATCTCCCATTGTCCTACTGCTTTCAATGTCAGAGTTTACAATCCTAATTCCACATCTATCAGGCATGGCGGCATGCCTTTATTCCTTTGACTTTGTGACAAAGACTCACAGTTAGCTTCAGAGAGAGATACAAATTACATGTGTTTCATAGGTATCCTTAAGAAAAGATAGGAAGACAACTTCCTGTAAAAAGGCTTTTGAGGTATGTTATTGTCATAATTTTCCAGGCATAGGTTGCTTTTCAAATTTTAGAGGCACACACACACATCTCTCTCAAACCTAAAGCCAGCTTACCCATACTGTTACAAAATTACGCAGAGAAAAAAAACTAGAAGAAATCTCAACGCTTCTTCATATAATAGTGCTGTTCCTCATCTTCCTTGCAGCTTGCAGGGCTTTATTTCCACCTGCTGCCTCAGCCACCTCTTCCCACGGCCCCCAGTTTCCCAGTAATCCACCCCGAGATCCCCCTTTTGACTGGAATCAGACTTCCCTCTAGTGAGCCAGAAAAGAGGTGACAGAAAGTGATGCCATCTCCTGGCTTTTGCCTATAGTGATTATCCTTATTCCCTGGATCACTCTGATGAAAATTGTGCATCTCTCTCCCCACTTGCTGAGTGTGTTATAAAAAAAGGATCACTGTGGAAAAGACAAAGAGAGCAAAGCATATGAAAGTACACAAAATCTACAAAACAAAGAGAGTATGGGGAAGTCCTGGAAATGTAGGGGCTCTCTATGCCCAACTTTTTGCTTTACCAGAAGGAACCCAGAGTTGCAGGGCTTATTCAAGCCTGTAGGGATGGATCGCAACTATGGAGACCTGGTACATTTCTGTGGTCAGAGAAACAGTCTCTCTTCCGGCCCTGGGTAATTGCAGGATCCCATGAAGCATATTATTTATGCCGAAGTATAAAAACAGAGTTCAGACGAGGTTAGAATGCGACTGGGAAAAACTGAACATGCAGGCAAGTGTGTTTCTTGGCACAGGAGCTGAGCTCAGCATAGAAGGTGACGCTTCCATTGGTGTTTTTTGTTTTTTTTAATTGTATACATGCGAAACAGCTTTGAGTCCATTTAAATCTATTTCAAGAACAATTTGTGTAGTTAAACTAAATATAGATAATGCTTGATTATCTGCTTTTATGGCTACTTTGCCAATGAAAGAGTGATTTATTAGTCCATTTGCTCTTGCTTTTCTACTACAGACTTGCAGAAGCAGCTTCAGTTCTTAAGGGAGAGGCCCAGGCTGGGTCAGAGGGCAGTGAGGATGTTTAAGGCCACTTGTCAGAGCTGGAGCGTGTGCTGCAGCTGTGCTTGCTCCTCCTTAGCCCTGTGTTTGAAGCACCATTTCTGTCAGGTCCATAGCTTCACAGGGTTATGCTCCGGGGCTGTCTTGGCTTGTTTCATTTTGCTCAGGGGAAGAGACTGCACTTGTCATTTGGCAATGTGGTTATTGTTTGTCTTCTTTTCCAGAGTCATTAACTGTATCCTGTATTCTTCTTCAGCATTTCTTCTTCATGTTTCGTCTTCTTTTTATTTTTTTCTGATGTAATTTGAAATACCAATACAGTTCCATTGAAAATCTGTTTAAAGAAACAGAGGGAAAATTGTAGGAAATGCAAATGTTTACTAGGTTGTATTCCCTTCCTTTCTTTGGCTGCGGTGTGAAGCAAGTATATTTTGTGTGTGTCTTTGTGTATTCTCTGAAGTACAAAGACTGAGGGATGTGCTGATGGTCATCCTAAATTATTTCTTTGCTGTTTTATTTTTCATATGAATACCAAACTACAACAAAGAATAAATCTCTATAATTATTAGCTGAAATATCCGCTTTCCAACTGTGGTCTGAGTGGCATCAGAGAAGCACAATGCATAAAGTGTCCTTGTAGTTTTTACTATTTTTTCTTCTTCTGTTTCCATGGATTATTTTTGTATCCTTTTCATCTGTGTCATTTTGAAGACATCTGTGTTAAAATGCCAAATTTAACAGGTTCCTACTTGCTTTCATGATACTAAATTCATTTCAGTCATGACAGCTTTTTGTATGAGTTAAGCTTTTAACTGATGTCCAGTTATGATTTACAGTTGTTATTTCATAGCATATTTCTTTCAAAGTGTGTAAAGAAACCAATAAAATACTGCAAATCAAAAGCAAAGATTGCAAGTGTATCTTGTCATTTAATATGCCATATGACGCTACATACCTTTCACCCAACCTGTATATATAACTCATTAACATGATAGGTATGTGCTTCTGCTTCCATTTGTTCTGTTTATCATGTTTCCAAGAAAATACATTTCAGGACATTAATTACTTAATTCAGTATTTCTCTTACCTAGGGGATTTTCTTTCTTAATGTCCCTGTGCACTTTTAAAATTAACCTAAATGACTCGATTCATAATGTAAAATTAGTTTCATAATAGAAAAAATAAAGCAAAATGATACTGTCAAACTAACATGTTATGCATTTTCTTTCTGATGTTACACAACACTTTTGCATTGACTTACCTGACATGTTCATTGCTGCTACTGCAATTATCTTGCAGATTATAAAAAAAAATACCCAAAACATGAGTTTCCAATGCTGTGAAGGTAGGAGATAGCAACCAGGAAAAAAATCACAAGTTTAGATTATTTTTTAAAATGGATTTATTAACATGGGGTTATAAAACAAACCTCTAAACCACTACTTTAAAATGAAGTCATAAATGTCATGGCACAAAAACTAGGAATCGTGGTCAGCACTGTATTTTAAGGTGAAAAAGTGATTTATGGGTGCTGGATAACTTAGCGATGCTTTAGATGTTTAATAACAAATTCCAGCTAACACAGGAGACAACGTGTGTCCGTGCATATCACATCTGGATGACCTTGGGAGCATGTGCAGGTTTGTAGTGTCCCGTGTTCAGCAGATATTCTGTGACAAAACCCAACCAATGCCTGAAGCTTCCCACGGCCCTTGGGAAGAGGATATGTTATGTACGTGTGGTCATACCGGCCACCAGTCAGAGCCTACCCCTGCTAAGTAGGAACAGAGGATGAAATCATAGAGTAGAGAGAGTGAAGACAAAGGGTAGGGGGCATGCAAGCCCCATCGCAATTTACTGAGGAAAGAGTTGGTTTAGGACTCCCGTGCACTTTTAGTCTTTCATTTCTGGAAAAGTATAGTTTCTCTGCCATTACCCCACTTTGGCCTGCAGGTTATAAATAGAAATGGCTATTTTAGAGCAAATTAAAACTATAATCATGCAATCCTTACTAGCTTGTAGCAAAAGCTATACACTCAGAAACTAATTTGCTAGCCTAGCAAAAATGGAAAAAATTTAGGTCACAAGAAATCATCCTTTTTCGGTATGAACTGCTCACATGCACATCAGTCCTCGTCTCCAGCATTTTGTGAAGGTCAGTGGCCTCCCCAAATCTCCTCGACTTTCCAAATTCAAAACTTTGAATTTCGGAATGAGATTTTGAAGAAATTTTACATGACAGTATTTCTTGAAACAAATTTGCTCTACCTGTGTGAAGCACGTGAGCTTTAAATCCCACCTCCTTCAGCTAACATCTTTGACCTCCTCTGTCTCTTTGCATCTATTCCTGTGCCTAATCCTTAAATTGCTAGTGTTGCAGTAGTTCCAAATAGACTTCAAATTTCTCAGGGCGGGAACCTTGTCAAAATTTGTATTTGCAAAACACCATCCACACACTCTGCACCTGAGGCACTACATGGACAGTAAATGATCATGAATCCTCTTAGTGAATAACAGATGCATCTAAAACTCTTTTTCAGTCTACTTGTTTGGAAAAAAAAAACCCAAAAAACACCTTTGAAGCTTACAATAAAAGTTAATATTGGAACATAAATGTTACTGATATGTAAAAAGTTTAAATGTTATTTCTTTTATCACTAAGAAGTGGAATTCAAATTTAATAACTGCAGGTAGGCTTCACTGTAATTACCATTTATCTTTTAAAAGCATTTATTTTTCTAATTGTATGAATACTATCTTAAAGTAAGTAGGTATTGTCACAAAAACATCATATTTTTAAGCACAACTTGAACTTTAAAAGGACTGGAAGATATTTAAATCAAGTGGTTTGTCTGCACCTACAGAAAAAAAAATATATATATACACCTACTATTGCTGGTTATATACCCTTGTAACTCCACAAAATTTCAATGCAATTACTCTTGATTTGCAATCTGCTGTAAGAAAGAAGCTTGTCACGTTTTTCCTCAGTAAATCACAGCACCAAAGATTGCCGTAGGCTGTATGAGCTCGCTAGGAATGTGCCACCATAAAGCAGTTAATATATACTTCCTTGGATCCATTATTGGCCACTATCAAAGAGAGGGAACTGAGCCAGCTGTGGTTCGATTTGGTAAACCCATAGCTATCTGTGGAGGACTTAAGCTCATCCTTTGAGGTATAGACCAAACAAGTAAAATTAAGGCAATACAACTGCTGTTTAATAATCATTCCTGGTATTTTTACAAGAGCCAACACAATTTAGAAAACTTGTTTCCATAGACAAAAGCCTGGAGATACTCTTTCAGTCTTATCTGACTTTCTGCAGCAAACCTCACTGGATTTGATTCTAATCTCACTTTGCAAAGGAGAGGCAAACTTCACGGAAATGAATGGAATGTCATAAAACTGGATTTTAAATTAGAATTAGGCCAACAATACTGTTTTAAAGGACTGTAGCGTGATAGACTTCAAAGACCTCTCTATGACCTAAAAGTGATGATAGGGGGAACTTAGTTTATTGACTTCATTTGAGATTTTAGCTTGAAATTACTCAGAATTTAGTATTTTATTCTTACTTTCAATTCAAATCTTAATGCAACCTAACTACATTCCTATAAATGATGAAAAGCACAAAGGTGGATTCAACATGCAAATCCTGAAGGAAAGCCAAGTTTCTCCAGTGCTCTTAAAAGGCACAGATCTCGTATTTCATGGGATTTACCAGACTGTACAGAGCTTGGCAAAGTCTCTGTTGCTTTGGTGAACATCTGCTATGAGCTGTAATTTGGGGACAATGTGGCTGCCAGAGCTCAATTTCCAACTTGTCTCGAGGCCTTCTTATGCTTATACATGCCCCACCTACAAATGTGCTTAACTAAAAGGCTAGTACTTACGAGTGACGTTCAGTCAGCATTTTCACACGATTAACTTGCCAATTAATAATGGGCTTGGTACTGAGTTTAGAAGTTAACTTAGATACTCCTAGCTTGAGCAGAGAGTTGCTTTTAGGTAGGGTGAGGCCAAGTCTGATTTTGTAGGAGATGTCACGCCTGCTTGGAGAGAGACGCCGTGACTCGCCGGGGAGCTGGCGTGGCCTCGGCCAGAGCACTCACTCCCTTCAGCCCTTTTCCCTGGATCACAGCCAGAAGCAAATGCACTGCGGTGAGATAGGAGCTTGACTTCCATTCAAGGAGTGGCTACAAACTCACCCAGTGCCTCTTCTTTGTTTACTGCGGTTTCTTTCACGTCCTCAATGTTATTGCCGTACTTTGGCATACTCCCCTACATAAGATGGTTTCAAAAAAAAGTAATTTCTGTCACCAGTTTAAATTCTTTAAAATAATTACTCTGGCCATAGCCTAATTATACATTGTTTCCACTGTACAAGAAAAACTAGATGTGTCTGGATTTTGATGACTGTAGAGAGCAAGAAAGCTTTACCATGTTTTAAGTATATGAGTTACATATATTTTATACTAAGTGAAAAGATAGAAGATTCTACAAGGATGCTTGTCCTCTAGGTGACATTCTGACAGAATAACAACTGTTTGTCTTTGGAAATATACATCTGGGGGTTTATGTGAGAGAAAAATACTTATCTTGGAGATCAAACACATGACAAGACGTGGAAGATAATAAAGTGTTCAGATGTGGCATTGCACATGGAAAATGCACACTTCAGTCTGGAAACAAATTGGTTATTTGATGAATCTAATTATACATATGTTTGTGACATTATTCAATTTGTGCAAATAATTGTGATAGCTGTCAATACAAATTAGATGTTTGTCATTTACACATATTGTGTCTGATCTTTGGCTTATGTATTTACATGTTAACATGGGAGATGTTACAACATAAGGAGTTACCTTCTTGATTTCCTCATCTAATAAAACCAAAAATGTTTGGATAATCAGAAAACAGAGCTTGATTATTTTAAACAATTGCAACAATTACTTTTGGTCTGTACTAATATTCTGATTTAGTCTGAATAATAATGAAGAAAATTATATTTCCCTATCACTGTCCAAATCAAATAGCAATACAAGTTCTCCCAGTGTCACTTGTATAGATGTCACTTGTCAACACCTCCTACTCTTTGCTATCGCTTCAAGGGCCTTATCTTCTGTACATGATGAAACTTGATTCATTTTCATTTTCCCTTTTCAAAGCAACAAGTAGTAAAAGCTAGAAACTCTCTGAGATCTACATTTTTCACATTTCTTGTCACTGTCATTTATGTCCTCTTACTTAAGTTAGACATAATAAGCATATTTTCTAAAGGAATATAAATAACATTCTAAAGAAACTCCCCACAGATTTGTGTCTGATCTTTGCTTTGCTCTGACCTTTGTCTCACTACCTTTGCTTCGTTTACCAACACGCTCCAGAGCTTTTCAGTGGAGGTATTATGGGTTTTTATGGTGCTGTAGTATTTTCCACATTATTGGTGTTTCCGTAATACAGAAAAGCAATAACATTAATGAGAATCAAACATCATCAGACATGTTCTAGTAGCCGTTCCAGCCAGTATTTTTTTTTCCCTCCAAAGATTATATGTTAATATTCTTCAGCAAACTGTGGAAAAGGTCTGTACCATTGAGGCTTAAGGTACATCTTTGGCTTGTA